>NC_143575.1:65471029-65621273 GCF_048544385.1 Mastigoproctus giganteus
AATCATACAGCGAATAATTTGGGCAACAGTTATCAGTTGATTCAACAGTGGTTGAATCAACTGATAACTCAGATTGTGTCAGAAAAAGTACATGGGGTTTAGCAGACTGTAAGTAGAAATGGATATTAATTAGATTAGAACTGAGACCACATATATTTGTTAATTGAACTATGTCAGAGCAGTTTACAGTAAATCATGAGCTGGATATCATCATTCTTCTCTTTCTTGTGATTCCCTTGTTTTCTCTCTCTCTCTCTCTCTCTCTCTCTCTCTCTCAGGGTAATTCAGAATTTTTTTTTTTTTTTTTTTTTGGCTGGTGCAGCATAAGCCTCAGGCTTCCTTGCACCATATGGCTAATAATAATATGATGATTTATCATATTTAGTAGCCATGGACTTGAACAATTTCCTCAAAGAGTGTGTGCTAGTGCACTCTCATTCCTGACCACTTAGATACAATTAGCTAACTAGGTAATATTCCATTTTAAGTTAGTATGTTTTTGGCATAATTTAAATTTTGATGTGAATCAATGGGACCATATGTTTTCCTTTTATTATTTTTACTTGTAGAGTCTTGGCATCTTTAAATCTTCCGGCTGCTTTAGAAGATACCACTGGAAACACTTTACCTCAGTCACTTAGAGAAAAGGCATACTCTGTCGGGGAGAAAGGTGGAATTGCTGCCATTCAAAAACTCTTTGATGATCTACCAGAACTTCTTAAAAGAAATAATGAAATTTTAGATGAGGTAAGTTTACTATATACAGCCACTCCTCGACTTACCGTAAGGGTTCGCATTCTATGGAACTCTGCATAAGTCAGAATTTCCCCCATGCTTGTGAAGCACTCAACTGTGCTCGCTGAATTCATTGAATCAAAAAACAAGTGTTCAGTGAACATGTAAATAGAATTATTAATTGTATTTATTAAATTTATCTCGTGCAGGAAAAATTACAAAAGTGTGCAATTTAAAAAAATTTCAAAATTATAAAATTACAAAAAAAGAGAGGAGACAAGCATAACATCAGTAAGTCTTACCTCTCAAGCATCGTTGCCAGAATTGGCATCTTCAGCTAAGTACACCGCTGCAGCGGTTGAGGGCTGTGGAGATTTAGATAGGGTCGGCCGCTCAAACTTACAAAAGAACATATTAATGGATGACTGAACGGTGGCTTTTTTCTTTTCATCATAGATTTCTTTGTAGCAAGCAAGCATATCATTCACCCCTCTGGTAACTTTTAAGAATCATTTGCTGTCATGATCCATTTTCTCAAACCTCTCCATTGCCGATGCAATTTCACGAAATGCCATTGCCATCTCTCTGGTGAAAGCATCTCGGCTCCTCATTTGGTTCATCTTGAGCTTAGCGTTTTCTTCTTCCTCTAACTCCTCCACGTCTTTGGCATCAACCTCCAACTGAAGTAGCTCTGCAACCTTTACAGTCTTATCTGTAACCTCTTCATGTGATTTGTCTTTTTCAGATCCATCGAAGCCTTTTACGTGCTGTGCCGTTGGAATATTTTCTTCCATGCGCCATCTAAACAACTTTTAGTAATTTCTGCCCAGGCCGTATTAATGTTTAAGAAGATAAATACTGTAAGATTTTCAAAAATCTCTTAGTGTAAAATTTTTCTCACTGTCTGCTGCAGACAATGCCTGAGCAAGTGTTCGTAAATAATATGCTTTTAAATTCTAAATACATGGGGTCCTCAGTATCTGAGTATTCATTATCCAGGTCCCCGCAGTTACAAGGATTTGAAAATTAAAGAATTTTCAATGACTGTAAAGCTTTTTCCCTTGAGAAAATTAATCAATTTTTATTTGTGAGAACAATCTTCTTCATGATTGTGCAACAAATGTTAAGCTCAAAGTGTTAAAGACATAACTAAATTCTGTGACACAATTTATCTGAAAAAATACAACAAAAAAAACAAAAAAAAAACACAAACTCTGGATTCATTCATTCTTTATTCATACAACTGAAAAATAGTGTTAACTTCAATAAACTGTACTTAACCTTACATTGTGTAGCATATTATAATAAAAAACGTCTAATAAAATAATTTTCTCATTTTTCAGTTCCTTCATCCATTTTTTACTATGTGAAAGTATATAATAAACATTACCATATATACTCGTCCTTTACAGTGGGTTACCCATGTATTGCACTATTTTGAATAAGTAAATGCTTCACTTGCAATACCAGGGTACCTGCCCATCCATCGATGAAAAGCCAACTAGCTTTTAAATGGTGCTGACTGGGTGGTGGCACCCGCTGAGAATATGTAACAATAGTCTTCTCTGTTAGTGAAGCGTTACTTATTCGAGGTAGTGCAATACATGGGAAACTCATTGTGAAGGATGAACACAATATGAGATACAGATTAAATGATGCTTTCCACACTACACTCAGTTTTTCTTTAAGAGTTATCTGTGGTGTATCTACACCAGTATTATATAGATATAGTCTTAAAATATTATGCCTAGCTGCATTTAGTTTTATTTAAATAATAAACATTGCGAAAATTGGTCCCCGTTTGAAGTGGAATTTTCTGGAACCAATTATCCTTGGATAATGAGGATCCCCTGTAACACCCTGATCCATAGGTTGGATGAGTGAAGTCTTGTTTGGCGGTAGAAATATGACTCTCACATTCGAATTGAAATCATCCAGATGCGTAGGATGTCCAGGAGCATTATCTAATAGAAGCAAAATCTTGAAAGGAATGTCGTCTTTACAATATTTTTCAACCTCGGGAATGAAGCAGCATTTAAACCAATCCTCAAAGAGAGAGAGAGAGAGAGAGAGAGAGAGAGAGAGAGAGAGAGAGAGAGAGATTGTTATCCATGCTCTCTGGTTCGATCAGAAATGTATGGGTAGGGTGGCTTTATTAATACCCTTAAATGCACGAGGATTTCCAGAATGGTTCACAAGCAGTGGTTTTAATCTGTAATCTCCCGCTGCATTAGCCCCAAGCAAGAGCGTGGCCTTATCTTTTGAACCCTTTAAACCTGGCATTGTGTTTTCCTCTTTGGCAATGTATGTTTGATCCAGCATTTTTTTCCAATACATAGCAGCCTTGTCAACATTAAAAATTTTTTGCATTGAATTAGGCTCCTTCATCAAAAAGTTTTTCCAACACATCACAAATTTCTCTGCAGCTGCAGAATCAGCACTGGCAACTTCACCGCTTACTTTAACCTTGTGGAAACCAACACAATGCTTGACCATATTGAACCACCCTTGCTTGCCACGAAGTTGGCTTGGGGTTTGTTCTACTTATCCTTAATACCTTCATAAATACTCGTTGCTTTTGCTTGAATGGTCATTAGACTCGGGGGCACTCGCTTCTGAATCTGATTTTCCATCCATATTATTAATAGCTGTTCCACCTTCGATATAGCACCTGAACGCTGTTTTATGATCACTGTTGATATTAAATGCATTAATCCTTTAATGTGTTTTTTTATACGCACACTGTCCCTTAAAATAATATTCACTGTTGAAGCAACGAGGCCTCATTCCGTGTAATAGATGACAAACTTTGTCCTGTCCCGCTTCACACGTCTTAATTAATCATTTTCATTTCTAAATCAGGTTTTTTCGTTTCCTAGCACTGCCTGCACTTTCCATTGGTCCCTTTACCATTGCAATAAGTAAGTAGGAAAGAAGAGAAGTTAGTGAAAATTTGTTTTTTATAGGATTGAAGATTTCAGTGAAGGGGAACACATTTCACCATAACATAAAAACCCACACGATTGCAGTTATCGGTATTATCACAAATGCAATGAGATAGAGTTTACTATTTAATATGTATAGTATAGTTATATGTATAATACTAAAAGAAAAGCCCAATAAACCAGAAAGTGCAAATTGTTTTTGTTTTATGGTAGTAACCTCCAGAAATGTGTTTTAGAAAAATATCAAAAAGGCATTCAAAATCGATTCATATAATGGAACATATGATAACAATGAAAGGGTAGTGCAATTTTCATTATAAATATGACCTTTTAGAGCAATAAATAGCTTAATAATATAGCGAAAATTTCAACTTCCAAGGACTTTGAACGAATTAAAAAAAAACTGTTATTTGGTTCACATTATATTTTCACAATACCTCCATTTATTCCTACAGATGCAAAATACGTTTCCGTATTTTTTTGAATGCACATGTGGCAAAAGCTCCCCTCAGGCAGTCAGTGGCAACATGCAACAGTGCTCAGTATTCTTAATTCCATCCTGCCGTGATAGCTTTCAAACTTTCACAATTTACAATTTATTTCACAATATTTCACAATATATACAACATTTCACAATTTATTTTTACCCCTTTAAATAAGATTGAAAATATATTGGCTAGAAATCACTGCCAACAACATATGTTCTGTTTGGCAGCATGTTTCACCCCATTTGGCAAATGATTTCACTGGTTTTAAATCGCAAGTTCAGGCACATCTCAAGGACATTGTGAAGATCAGAAAAGACTTGGGATTTGAAACTTTGGACTCTGCCAATGTATGTGACTGCACTGAATCACATGGAAATGACTTAGATGATGCAACTCTCCTTGAAATTGATGAGCAAACTGCAGATGACAAAGAGGAAAACAATTCTGAAGTGGATAACGCTAAAGTGGCACCAAAAGAATTTTAGAAAAATTGGAGGTTTTTCAAGGGGGTTGACATGGCCTGTGAGGCGATTATGAATGGAGATCCGAATGTTGAATGTAGTGTCAAAATAAGGCAAAATTTACAAGATGGAATTTGATGCTACAAAGACCTGTACTCTGGGAAAAAGAAGAGATGACTTCATTACTGAAATATCAAAATAAACAAAGCTCTTTTCGCATCTTTCATGATGTTACCATTTCGTTAATAAAATTTTTGCAATATTTTTTATTTCAAATCCTTTTGATTGTGCTATCAAGCACAAATTGTTTATGCTATTTGTGCATAATCATAAAAATTTGTTTATAGACTGCTTCTCTGGTACACATTCAATTAAAACCCATTATAATTATACCTCAGTTAGCACGGTTTCACATAACACGGAACAGTTTCGGTACCAGTTATCAGTACAATGCAAGGTATTGCTGTAAATATAGTTCCAAAAGTCATCATGAATATCACATGTAGTTGAAGCTTAGTTTTTGTAATAATTTCAGAGCAATGCTCAGAATCGCACAAAAGCTATGCCATTTGTGCAGTTCAGAAGTATGACAAAACTGGTGGGATGTTGCTCACCTACAAGTGGATCATCAAAACACCTGTACCGAAAGTAGTCAAGAAACTGGGAGATAATAGTTCCACCTTACACAGGAGATCTAGTTTTCCAGACTGGGGCAATGAAATTAATTTAGACTTAACTCGCTTACACAATGGCATTGTTCCCTTGAGAGTAATCCTCTCCAGGGTTTGCACATAAATCCCACTGTTTGAAGCATCTCTGGAACTCCTGTTTTGTGATGCTGTCCAACATTTTCTTCAGTTCATCTCGAGTCTTCATGATGGCTTCAAATCTTCATCTTCTTAATTGGATTTTCATTTGGGGGAACAGGAAAAAGGACAGGGAGCCAAATCAAGCATAGGGAATGTGTGGGATTATCACTATTTTGTTCTTGGCTAAAAACTGCTGAACTGACAAAGCTGTTTCTGTGTAGTGGTGCAGAAGCCATTCCTGAGTGCTGCACCACTTGTCTGGATGTTTTCTCCTGACATCCTACCTCAAATGCCTTAGGACCTCCATGTAGAAATAGTGATTTACAATTTGGCCTGGAAGAAGGCACTCCTAATGAACAATTCCCTCATTGTCAAAGAAAACAGTTAACATGCTCGACATTTGATCTGACCTACCTTTCCTCTCTTGGATTTGGAGATAATTGACTTTTCTACTGGAAGGACTGTTGCTTTGTTTATGGGTCATAACTATAAACAACCCTTTCAGCCCCTGTTATGAACTTGGAAATTAAGTTTATATCCTTTCCTGCTTGTGCTTGCAGAATCGTGCACACAAAAAGCTGGTTCTCTTTGTCACTCAGAAAACAGGGGTGCAAACTTTGCAGAAATCTGTCTCGTTTAAATTTTCAGTTAAAATGCACTGGCATATGCTGTACAATAGGCCTACAATGTCCCAAATATTGTTAATCATATGCTGTATGTCGTTGGGAATGACTTTATATACTTTTTCAACATTTAATCAGTACAACCTGTGTGCTCATATTGGTCAACTAAAGATTAGTCACCTTGGAAAAGCCAGTACCATTGAAAAGTTTTTGTTATATCCAATACTTGTTTAAGTGTTTTCCCAAGTTTGACAAAACTTGATGCAAATTTGCTGTTCCTTAACTCCCACCATCTTACTTGGCTACAAAAAAATCACAAGATACACTCAGCAGAAACTCACTTAAATACCAATTACACAAAAGTATAACCCCCATTGGCATGAAGCTCTCCACACCAACTCACAATGAATTTGTTCAGTGGTATCTAACAGTGCACTGCTATACAACATGTGGTTAGTGTTCCATGTGGCCAGTGCAGGAACGTTTTGGCTTGCACTTCATATTCTGTGAATATATATTGCTAAATTTTACAAGAGTTAAACAATAATGAAAATTTAGCTTACAGCTAATGAGAATGTCGATTGAACTTTCATTTGTTTAATATCAGTGGAAAAACTGAAATGGAAATTGGTTTTATTTGCTTTTGAGACCAGTAATATTATAATTAGTGGCACATGATGCAAGAAAGTAAGCTTATAAAGCATTAGCCAAAAAAAAAATCTTCCACATCACCTGTCCACCCAATCCAATAAATTGTCTAGTTCTTCCTTGAATTTATTCAAACTGCCCTCTTCCATAACACCAATGGAAGTTTGTTCCAAGAAACAACCACCCTTGATTTGGTCCTTGAGGTTGTCACAGACATTCTCTCAGATATGCCAGACAAGCTGTTCTTGCTACCTGGGAGTCTAAAACGCTGATGGAACTGATATTAGGGTGACACTCAAGTCAAGTGGACCTAATTTCGGCGAAGTCCGGATGGTCTATGACGGCCAAATCCTCTGCTTGCACCTTCACGATGGTGGGACTGTTAGTAATCCTGGGTATAACCTTCATGCACAAGTACATGGTGGGTGACCACCCAGGTGTGAACCAACGTAAGCAGGGGTCGAGGTGTGGCGCCCACACCACATGGTGGAACGCCGCCCCTCTATGTTACCAGGCAGTACTAGGTGGTAGATGACTCTCATCAACCGGTGAAATACCACCACTTTGCTTATTGGAGGCTTGAAGTGGTGGAACCCATGTTTAGTCTCTAGAGCTAAGTTCCGGCCAACCCTTCCCTATCTCTTCCATCATGCAGTATGATTGATGATTTTTGAGGTTATGATGAACGTCGTGGCGAGATCCAATATTCCTTACATTTCGAGGGTACAGCTCTAAAACGGTGTTCGCAGGCCGGCCACTAGATAGTACACCGGACCAAACCTATTGGTAACTCTCTAGGAGGCTTCCGGATCAGCTAGTGTATAATCTTGCTACCTCTACTCTGATAGATAGTGACTGGAGGGAGTCCGAGTAGTGTGTATGCGGGGAGCATTGTCGAGGCCACATTATGTCAAGGATCTGGGTATATTCTTACCACGTGTACGCCATATCCAAAAATTTCATTACTTCATACAGCATGTCCCACCCACTTTTTCTTACTATTGAATACACCATGAATTGTCAAAATAATAGAGCAAGCTTATCTGCGAAAAGATCTAAACCTCCCAAGGACTTATTAATTCATTTCACAAATATACGTGGTCTCAATTCCAATCTCAACAATGTCCATTTCCACTTGCAGTCTTCCAAACCCCATGTACTTTTTCTGACTGAATCTCAGTTATCAGTTGATTCAACTACTGCTCATCTCAGATGTTCAAATTATTTGCTGTATGATTCCTTTCGCCTCAAAGGTGGTACTTGTGCATATGTCCGTTCTGATATTCCCTGTCAGAGACTTGGCAATTTGGAATCTCCTCTCTTTGATCTTCTCTGGCTTAAAATCTCTCTACCTCATTGTGTAAAATTAATCTGTTGTCTCTACCGTTCTCCCAACTCCACTAATCACTTGGAGCTCTTTGACTTCCTCTCTTTGCAACTTGAATTTCTCCAGTCCAACTTTCCTACCAGTGAGGTAATTTTCCTTGGTGATTTTAACGTTCACAACTCCAGCTGGCTTCAATTTTCTAGTCACACCGACCCAGCAGGTCGAGATGCTGAGGCTTTTGCAATTACTAATGACCTAGCACAGATTGTTCATTTACCTACAAGAATACCGGACAATCCTAATCATACAGCCAATACGCTTGATCTTTTTCTCACAAACAACCCTTCTAAGTACAAGGTTGAAGTGAGAGGTCCTTTAGGCACTTCAGATCACAACTTGGTGATTGTCTCTTCTCCAATGGAACCTTTATCTCATGGCTATTCCCAACCTCGTATTGTTTGGCATTACAAGAATGAAAAATGGGATGACCTGCGAGACTTCTTTTCCTTGGTCTGATTACTGTTTCAAAGCTTCTGATGTCAACGTTTGCTCAGATCGTGTCAGTGAAATTATTCTTGCAGGAATGGAATCCTTTATCTCACACTCCACTTTAAAATCTCGTCCTGTATCTAAACCTTGGTTTTCCAATAAATGTGCTAAGGCTCTCCAAGAGAAGAATGTTGCATATCGTAATTGGCTTGTTTCTAATTCTTCAGTTTCATTTTCTGCCTACACCAAAGCTCGCAACAATTGTAAAGCAGTTATTAATCAGTCCAAAGTAGAGTTTGAACAGGCTAAGAGTAGAAAACTTGCTTCTTGCCCTAATGGTAGCCGAGCATTCTGGTCTCTTGCCAAAGCTATTGGCCGCAACTTTTGCCCATCTCTGCTCCCACCTCTGTCCAAACCAGATGGTTCTGTTGTCACTTCAGCCAAGGATAAAGCTGACCTGCTAGCATCCCATTTTTCTTCGAGCTTGTGTATTAATGATCTTGGTAAAACACCTCCCACCATTCCTAACACGCTCCATTCAATGCCTCCTGTGGTCTTCCGTCAAAAGGATATCAGAAGGATTTTGATGAATCTTGATGCTAAGAAAGCTCCAGGTCCTGATGGTATTTCTCCACTTGTTCTCGAAACCTGTACTCCTGAACTTACTCCTATTCTTTGCCGCCTTTTTTCACTTTTTATTCCAAAGGTGTTTTTCCTTCTGCATGGAAATTTGCTCATATTCAGCCAGTTCCTAAAAAGGGTGACAAATCCCTCCCATCCAATTATTGTCCCATTGCAATCACTTCTACTCTTTCTAAAGTAATGGAGAAATCAATTAACCGCCAACTCTTAAACTACCTAGAAATGTTCCGTCTGATCAACGATCGCCAGTATGGATTCCGTCAGTGTCGATCCACTGGTGATATTCTGGCTTATGTTACCCATTTATGGACTAATTCAGTGGAAAGGTTCGGTGAAACACAAGTAGTTGCTCTTGACATCTCAAAGGCTTTTGATCGTGTTTGGCATAAAGGTCTTCTAAACAAGCTTCCATCTTATGGTTTGCCAACTGTTTTTAGTAATTGGTTATCCAGTTTTCTCTCTGATCACTTACTGAGGGTGATGGTAGATGGCTCTCTGTCTTCTAACTTCTCCACAAATGCCGGTGTCCCCCAAGGTTCAGTTCCTTCCCCCACTCTTATCCTCTTGTATATTAATGACTTTCTTCCATTGACTGGAAATCCTATCCATAGTTTTGCCGATGATAGCACATTGCATACCACGTTCCATTTTGAGAAACCCTGTCCTGCTCAATCAGCTTCAACTTCTCGAAAATCTGCTACCAATTCCTTAAATGCCGATCTTCAAGTAATTCTCCAGTGGGGCAAAGACAACTTAGTTGATTTCAACCCTTCTAAAACTGAGTCTTGTCTTATATCTCGCAAAAAGGATTATTCTGCTCCTATACTTATCTTTAGTGACACTCCGATTTCTAGGCAAAATGATATATCTCTTTTGGGGATTACACTGACTTCTAATCTCTCTTGGCACAAGCACATTACAAATATTGCTTCCTCTGCATCTTAAAAACTTGGTTTTCTCTTTCGCTCTCGGCGTTACTTTTCTTCCAAACAGCTGCTCACTCTGTATAAATCGCAAATCTGCCCTACCATGGAATATTGTTCCCACATCTGGGGTGTTCCCCCCAAAACCTCTCTCAGGCTTCTTGATTCCATTCAGAAGAGGGCAGTTAGGTTAATTAATGATTCATCTCTAACAGAGTCTCTCCACTCGCTTTCTCATAGACGCACTGTTTCTGCTGCATGCCTCTTTTACAGATACTTCCATGGGCACTGTTCTTCTGAATTGGCTTCTATAATTCCTGCTCTCTCTTTCAAAACAGTCTGAACACGTGCCGCCACCAGCCAACATCCATTTACTGTCCAACTTCAAACCCACAGAACCAACTTTTCATCTTCCTCATTTATTCATTCAACTGCCGTTTTCTGGAACAACCTTCCTTCATACGTATTTCCTGAAAATTACAATCTACAGAAGTTCAAGTCCAATATCAACAAATATCTTCTTTTGTCTTCTCATCCTCCAACCCAAGCACAGTACTAAGTACTTTAGGTTCTAATACCTCTCGTGTTTGGGGTTCTCATAAAAAAAAAAAAAAAAAAAACACCCTGGCTGAAAGCAAACCCTGCACTTCTGTCCTGCAACCATCCTTCCTCAATTTGAATTCCTGGTCCCTCGTGCAGCATGAACAAGAGGAAAATGCCATCAGCATTGAGCTTGCTCAATCCATTCAAAGCCTTAAACACCTCAGTGAGAGCACCTCACAGGTGCCTGGTCTCCAGATGCTGCAGTTTGCAGACTGAATCTTTCTTGGCATGACCACTCCTTTTTTTTCCTTTCACCAAACTTGTGCTCTTCTCTGCACCCATTCCAGCAGAACAACATCCTTCCTAAAATGAGGCCACCAGAGCTATATACAGTACTCAAGATGTGGCCTAACTATTACATTATACAATAGGATAATCGCTTCTTTGTCCTAGCAGAGTTCCTGTATATTATAGACAAAACTCCATGAGCTGTCCTGGCAGCCTCCCTGCATTGCTCAGAGAGCTTCATATCTGACAGTACCATTACCCCAAGGTCTTTTTCATTTTCTACTGCCCTGAAGGTAGTACCACACAATTGGTACATTAATCTCGGATTACCGATACCCATATGTAGTACCTTTCATTTATCAATGTTAAACTTTAATTTCCATTTTTCAGCCCATCTGCCTAATTTCTTTAGATCTGTCATTAATCACCCTTCTAACCTTTGTATCATCTGCAAACTTAGACATTAAGCATGATACACCTTCAGCAATATCATTAGTGGTGAATATAGAAAAAACAGTGGGCTCAGCACTGAACCCTGGGGGAATCCACTAATAACATTAGTCCATGAAGAGCAGTGTCCATTAATAGCCACTCTGCAATGTGCACCTTTATCCACAGCAATAACTTACCCATAATGCTACACTGCTCCAATTTATACTGCAGTCTGATGTGCAGTATCAAAAACTGATCTAGATGTCTCCTAGAGTTACCAAAATAGGTTCGGCGTGGTGGACTATCTAGTGGCCACCCTGAGAACACCGTTTTAGAGCTGTACCCTCAAAATGTAAGGAAGATTGGATCTCACCATGAAGCCCATCATAACCTCGATGCTACACCTTGACCTCTGCTTCACACTGAAGGTATTCACCTCTAGTATACTAGGTGCTGTTGTGTGTCGACCTGGCTAGCCAGGTGGGTAAAGTGCCTGCCTGGCAACCCAAAGGTTGTGGGTTCGAATCCTGCCTCGGGCTTGGATCAGAGTAAAATGCAAAAACTTTGGGAGGTGCATTATGGCCACAGAAGC
Source organism: Mastigoproctus giganteus (assembly GCF_048544385.1). NCBI lineage: Eukaryota > Metazoa > Arthropoda > Arachnida > Uropygi > Thelyphonidae > Mastigoproctus > Mastigoproctus giganteus. The sequence goes on from NC_143575.1 coordinate 65,482,975, forward strand.
CGATGTGCCAAGAACTAACAAAAAAAAAAAAAAAAAAAAAAAAAAACTAGGTGCTGTATTTCAGGACTTGCACACTGGGGTTATACCCAGGGTTACTAACAGTCCAACATGAAGGTGAAAACAGAGGATTTGGTTGCCACAGAACAACCAGACTTCGCCAAAATTTGGTACACTTGACTAGTTTCGCCTGAATGTCACTTCCATCAGTGTGTTTTAGGCTCCCAGATAGCTAGGCAAACTTGTCATACCTGTGAGAATGTCTGTGATGGCCTTAAGGACCAGTTTTAAGTTAAGCTAACAACTCTAATTACTCATATCACCTTTTGATTCCCCTTTGTGAATTGGAGATATATCACCAGTCCATCAGTATGAAACCATCTTTGGATTCAGGGACTTCCCCTGAATCCAAAGATGGTTTCATACTGGTGACCAGTGGTGAGCTATAGTGGGCTCACATGGGCTCGTGAAAGCCCATTGTTAATTTTTTTGAAAATTTGCGAGCCCATTGTTGAAACGATCATTTATGTTACAAATTAAATCGTGAATTCAATTATTGAGTATCCAGAGCCGGGAACTAGGGTGTGGCAAGAGGTATCCCCCTGCAACATTTTAAGGGCGCATTCGACCAGTTATGTATTTTAAAATTGCTTCGTTTTTGATTTAATTACAGAAGAAACTCTGTTTAACGAACTTCTTTATAGCAAATTTATTTTTCAATTCCTCTTGGTAATTACGTGTTTAAAATAGTTTCCGTAGAACGGAGGAAATTTCCATATAACAAACGGATTATGAGAGACTTAACTTTGTACGCACTGTTCCCACCTCTGACCTTTAGGCAATTAGAATTAAGGTAAAAGGGATATTGTTGCACAATGCCAGTGGTGCCCCTAAAACCAATGCAGCTACCTGCCCCACATACTGAGAATTCCCGCTAGAATATGCTTTACATAGCCTCTGGTCAACCTGTTGTAGTTCGCCTTTATTCCGGCAAGCAGTTATCTGTTTTTCGGAGAAGTGAATGAACCACACCTTCCGGTAAATATTTCCTGTCTAAGTTTACATGGTCACAGTAGCTGAATATCCAAGTAGTTCTGACAGTATTCAAAGAACTAGTGACGGTAGCAATGTCTTGAAGAGGGGGGGGTGCAAATATGAGGGCACCTGAGATATTAAATAAATTTTCTGAAGATGAAATGTTGATAGATTTTGAAACAGCGTAGAGGCCTTTCAAAATAAAAATGTTTCAAAATATAAGGGCATACATAAGTTTTTTTTTTTTTTTTTGGTGACGTTCAAAAAATATTTACTTTTTTTTTTTTTTTCTGGTTCCGCTAAGCGCTGGGAAATTTTATGAATGCTTTGAAGATTTAAACTAATTTAGGGTTACCAGATCTAGAATTCAAAAACTAGGACATTTTTAGTTTTAGAAACGAGGGTATTTTAAAAATTATATTTATTATTAAAAAATTGCGATACTTGTTTATCGTTACTGACAATCATTTTCAGTAAGTTTGGATTATAACGAAAATAATTATAAAATGTTTTACAATCCATTTTCAAATTATAAGTAACCAATAAAATACTGTTTACAGTTATTTGTTTCCATTTTATTTCTGTCACTCCGTTGATTTAACAAAAATACAATCTCTATGTTCCTATTGTGGGCAAAAATAGAAAATGTATATTGAGCAATTTTTAAAAGCTCGGAACATACTTCGGTACTCTTGCATTGATGAAAATATTCAGCTGACAAAGTGTTTTACAATCCATTTTCAAATTATAAGTAACCAATAAAATACTGTTTACAGTTATTTGTTTCAATTTTATTTCTGTCACTCTGTTGATTTAACAAAAATACAATCTATGTTCCTATTGTGGGCAAAAATAAAAAATGTATATTGAGCAATTTTTAAAAGCTCAGAACATACTTTGGTACTCTTGCATTGATTAAAATATTCAGCTGACTTTCTATTGGCTCATAAATTGGTCAAATAATCTACTATCATCGATTTTCAAGTAGACAAATGATGAAGTTTAGTCCACATGTGTAATTTGGAGATAATAAAAAGGTAAAATTTTCTGTTAATATAGTTCACGTAATGCAACCAGTGCATTATTTTTTATTTATTCTGTTGTATTTGTATTTTGTGTTTTTGTATGGGTGGCTTCTAGAACAGATGTTGATCTCCGCCTCATTGCGCTGTTCAGTTTTTAGACTCTGTCAAGGTAAGGCCAGTGTGTGTCATGTAGAGGGCGGGGGGTAGGTGCCGGTTGAACGGTATAATGGAAGAGAGGGTAAGAGAGAAAAAAAATGTATATAAAATAAGTTTTTCATCCCCCATGGGAGAAACTGATAGGACATAAAAATTTTGTCTGTGAGCTTATATGTGTGTTCTTCGTGTAGTGTAGTGTTTTGGCCTTTTGGCTACCAAGAAACAGCGATTACCTGGACAACCGCTTCCAGGTAATCGTCCCTAGCCCTGGGAAGCAAGACCCTCCTTACTATCTGCTAGCCCTTTTTCTTTTCCTCCCTGGGAAACTCTTTTCCCAGGGAGGAAAAGAAAAGTGCAAAAGTGAAGAGGGGGAAGGAGAGGAGGAGGACTTGCCCAGCCCAGGGGAGCCCCAATACAGGATAATTGTTAGAGGGGGGGGAAATATATATATATATAATTAAAAATAATAATTATTAAAATAAATAAAAGAGAGAGAGAGGGGGTTTGCTGGCCAGGCCTGGGGAGCCCCAGCCGAAGGCAGAGCATGAGATTTATTCTGTTGTGTGGACCGAAGGTGCAACGCACAGAACATTTAATGAACATTCATTTTATGATAGATGATTTTTTTAAATTACAAAAAATAGGACACAAGTGTAAAATCCGCGAGGACGCCCTAAAAACCAGGACATGTCGGACGTCTGGTAGCCTTACACTTAAAGGACATAGAGACAGAAGATCGTCATCCAAAGAACGAGCTATAAAATCTTTGTTCTTACAGATAAAAGTTCATGAATGCTTATTAATATTGAAGATATGTCGGCAAATGCGGACACTATCAGTATTGCTCAAAGTCTGCTTGTATAAACAGACTATGCATTTTTATGCAGACTGGCTATATGGAATAAAATTCTTCATAACATTGAAAGTGTAAATAAAGCATTGCAAGCTAAAGCTTTGCGTACAATTAATAATCAGATTGATAAAACATCAAAGAAATAGGGGAAAATGAATTTCAAGTTATTTTTGGATATGTTGTTACCACAGCAGAAAAAAACGGGTATACCAGCTACATTTCCACAAGAAAGAAAGAAAGAAAAAGAAAAATGTCACTTTACAAATTTGCCAATGGTTTCAACTTATCTGCAGAACAAAAAATTTTGTATTGAAATTAAATACGTTTTGGATGTTCTTGTCAGTGACTTCAGCACTAGTTTTGAAAAACTGAATACTATTTCTTCAGAATTTGATTTTCTATTTCGTACGTCACTCGCATTAATTAATATATCTGACTTTGCAGAAGGCTGCTTCCGACCTTGCATTAAAACCCAATAAAGATTTAAATGCGTCAGATATTTCAAGAGAAATTCAAAGTTTTAAAAATCATGTTTTATCAATTCTGCAGGATATGAAATCTGCAACCCCCCTTTAAACTTCTCCGAATCATTCACGAGTATTGTCTAATAAAATGTTATCCAAACAGAAATAGCGTTAGATTTTTCTTACCCTGCCTGTAATAGGTCCTTTATTGTGAAAGGTTCTTTGGTAAACTTAAATGGATTAAAAATCACCTTAGATGAACAACTGGACAAGAATGACTAACCAACATATCAATTATATCTATTGAAAATCACGTTGCACAAAACATAAACTATGATAACGTTGTTGATGATTTTGCTTCGGCAAAAGTGAAAAAAATTCAATTAAAAATATATCTTCATTGCATATTTTTAGTTTATGTTATTATTTTCAAAGTATTCTATATTATATTTTGCAATATTTTGTTTCTATGGTTTTATTCTAAATATATAAATGTAAACTATACGATATCTGTGGGGGGGGGATTTATTTCTTTATAGTTATATGTACATATTTTCTTTGTAGTTTGTATAGGACAGTTTTTTTGTAGAGAAAAACGAGTATTTGTAAGTTTCTTTTTATTTGATATTTTGTTTTATTATATTCATTGTATTATTTTATTAATAAATATGTGCAAATTATAGATCGTTTCAGTAGTAATTTTTATAAATTCATGAAGATTGACGACCTACATATAATGGGGGCGTACTTATTTTTCTTTTGCCACAGGCATAGGATTGCCTAATGAGTGAGTAGATTTGTGAACAGACAACACTGTGAAATGTTACTCAGCATGCTATGTTTCATGTAACCAATCCGAATGGTTGTCTTAAGCCACGTGGTAGGGATAAGTGAGCAATTGAAATAAGCTGATTTGTGTATGAGGGTAGGTAGGTAGGATAGAGAAAGTAATTAGTTGAGTTTCTGTGCCAGCGAGAAGTGTATTTATCAAGTATTTATTAAAATCTATAATTTTAAATCTAATTTTTAGTTTCTTTATAATTTTTAAATAATATAACACTTTTTTAAATTTATTAGCCATGAAAAGACAGTCCAATTTATTAATTTTTTTTGGAAAAGACAAAAAAAATAAATAAATCTGCTTCTACGGATTCTGCCAGTGTAATGGAGAAAATTGATTTTCATAGTAAAGTTATTTCTTCAAATAATTCTAAGAATACAAACATTGATAACGAGGATATTATAAATGATCGATATGTTAGTTATGAAGTGGAACAGCAACTACCCGATTGTTGGAATGAGAAGCAAGCAATTTTTTTTTAAAACTCAGTACAAGTGGCTATACATCCAAAATGGAAAATTAGGTTGTTCTGTTTGTGCTAAGTATAAAAACTTAGGTGTTGAACAAGAAAAATGTTGTCATGGTTCAAAAGAATGGATGGAAATTAAGGTAGAGCCGAATGGAAAGAATAAAAATAGTAGACAGGCATCTTTGCGCAAAAAACTATCTATTCACGATGAGTCAATGGCACATAAAATTCTTAAAAACAAACGAAGAATCGCAAAGGCATGTACTTCCAAATGTCATTGACAAACTGAATGATAAAGAAATTCAAACTACCACCAAATTTTTTAATTCAGTATACAGTCTTGTAAAAAGAAATCAGCCAATGTCTGACTTACTAGCTGAATTGGAATTACAGAGTAAAAATGGCATTGATATAGGAGTTTCGTTGCATTCCAGATTTTTGGGCATTAGAATCGCCGAACATATTTCAAATGAAATAAAAACGGAAATCTTTACAAAAATTATAGAAAAGAATGCCAAAATCTGCATAATAATCGATGAGTCGACAACATTATCCAAACAAAGTGTCTTAATTCTTTACCTGCGTGTTGAACTTGCTGAGCCTTGTATGATTTTTATAGATCTTATTGAATTAGAACAGACAACCGCTGAATGCATACATGCCAGCGTAATTACAGCTTTAAAGAGCTATGGTTTTTCCAAAAATTATTTAAAGGAAAATCTTATTGGATTTTGTTCCGATGGTGCTAATGTAATGTTGGGGAAAAAGTCCGGTGTTTCAACCAGACTTTTACAACAATTCCCAAACATCATTATTTGGCATTGCCTGGCTCATCATTTGAAATTAGCATTTGATGATTCTATAAAAGAAGTGAATCATTTTGAAATATTTCTAGATAAACTGTATGCATTATATCACCAATCTCCAAAAAACCAGCGTGATTTGAGGATGATTGCTAAAGAACTTGATGTGGAAATTATAAAGATCGGTCGTGTGTTTGGGCCACGATGGGCAGCTTGCGGACAGCAATTGCAGTTTGGCAGAATTATCCTGCTTTGTGCAAACATTTTGCATCAGAAGTTAAATATTTGGGATTATTAAACCGACTTAAATCTTGAATTTCTTAAAGATTTAGCATTAATGATCGGCATCCTGCAGGAGCTCTTACCTTTCAGAAGCTTTACAAAGTCGCAGCATCATAATAGTAAAAGCAGATAGTAATGGAGAAAGCAATTAACCACCAACTCTTAAACTACCTAGAAACCTTCCATCTGATCAACGATTGCCAGTATGGATTCCATCAGTGTCGATCCACTGGTGATATTCTGGCTTAAGTTACCCATTTATGGACTAATTCAATGGAAAGGTTCGGTGAAACACAAGTAGTTGCTCTTGATATCTCAAAGGCTTTCAATCATGTTTGGCATAAAGATCTTCTAAACAAGCTTCCATCTTATGGTTTGCCAACTGTTTTTAGTAATTGGTTGTCCAGTTTTCTCTCTGATCGCTCACTGAGGGTGATGGTAGATGGCTCTCTGTCTTCTAACTTCTCCACTAATGCCGGTGTCCCCCAAGGTTCAGTTCTTTCTCCCACTCTTTTCCTCTTGTATATTAATGACCTTCTTCCATTGACTGGAAATCCTATCCATAGTTTTGCCGATGATAGCACATTACATTCCACTTTCCATTTTGAGAAACCTTGCCATGTTCAATCAGCTTCAGCTTCTCGAAAATCTGCTACTAGTTCCTTAAATGCCGATCTTCAGGTAATTCTCCAGTGGGGCAAAGACAACTTAGTTTATTTCAACCCTTCTAAAACTCAGTCTTGTCTTATATCTCACAAAAAAGGATTCTTCTGCTCCTATGCTTATCTTTGGTGACACTCTGATTTCTAGGCAAAATGATATACCTCTTTTGGAAATTACCCTGACTTCTAATCTCTCTTTGCACAAGCACATTACAAATATTGCTTCTTCTGCATCAAAAAAATTTGGTTTTCTCTCAGCATTACTTTTCTTCCAAACAGCTGTTCACTCTGTACAAATCGCAAATTCGCCCTACTGTGGAGTATTGTTCCCACATTTGGGGTTGGTGCCCCCAAAACCGCTCTCAAGCTTCTTGATTCCGTTCAGAAGAGGGCAGTTAGATTAATTAATGATTTGTCTCTAACAGTCTCTCTCTCCACTCGTCTCATAGACGTACTGTTTCTGCTGCATGCCTCTTCTACAGATATTTCCATTGGTGCTGTTCTTCTGAATTGGCTTCTATAATGCCTGCTCTCTCTTTCAAAACAGTCTGAATACGTGCCGCCAACATCCATTTACTGTCTAACTTCAAACTCACAGAACCAATTTTTCATCTTCCTTGTTTATTCATTCAACTGCCGTTTTCTGGAACAACCTTCCTTCATACGTATTTCCTGAAAATTACAGTCTGCAGAAGTTCAAGTTGAATGTCAACAAATATCTTCTTTCATCTTCTCAACCTCCAACCCAAGTACTATAGGTTCTAATACCTCTCGTGTTTGGGATTTACATTTAAAAAAAAAAAAAAAAGATAAATTAATTATTCGAACTATCAATGCTATTGATAATTTGAAAAATTCGGAAGGAACTTATGAAACTAAAATTGAGAGCACATTGAAGTCGAAAGAATTTGAAGGAATCAAAATCGAAAGTAAGAACACATGTAAAAAATTACCTCGTGGCAAATTATTAAACTGCATTGTTTTATCCTTAAAGGATTGGTTATTAATGTAACAGAGCAATTTTAAATTAAAGAAAGAAGACAACGATATCATTGACGATGAGGAATTGAAATAAATTTTAAAACGTATGCTACCCGGAAATGTGGAATATGGAAGAACCTTCCTCTCCTTGGCAAGAGGGTGAAAAACAAATAAGAAATTTAAGTTTTATAATAAAATATGAAATAAAAATTAATGATTTCAGAGATTTTGTTGAAGACAGTTTGTTTAAATTCCAGTGAAATTCCCTTATCAATTAAAAAAGCCAGAAAAATTCTTGAAACCATTGCAATTAGCAATGCTGACGCTGAGCGAGCTTTCAGCGTAATGAATAACATTGTGACAATAAAAAGAACATCTTTGACAATTAAACACGTTGCAGATATGATGACCATAAATCCAAATGGAAAATCATTGCTTCAATTTGATCCAGATCGTTACGTCAAATCGTTCCTCTGTAATCATCGCTCAGCTATTGAGCAAAGCAGAAGATTGGCAACAAATATTAATAGAGAAGTACATTCTATATGGCAGTTTTTGGAACAAATTTTTCTTCTATATTTGTTTAACAATTTTTTTTCAGGTAAGCTGTGATTTTTTTTTGTACCTTTTCTAGAATAGTTTGTGTTTTTTTTTTAATGTAATAATTGTTTTTATATTCTAGAAAGTTTTGTGATTCTTTATGTTATTTGTGTTATGGCAAATATTGTACGTTATTTTTTATTCGCAATATTAAAATTTTATCATAAAAAAAAAAAGTGTGTGTGTGTTTGCATGCATGTTGGAAGTTTGAAACTTCTTTAGAATCTTTTGAAATGTTTACTTTTCGACATGTTGAATTAGAAATTTTTTCCGTCAAAATTTTTTATGAAATACGGTAGAGAATGACTCTTAACGGAAGTGACATCACCCATGGATTCCACCAGAGGTGCTTCCAGGAAGCGCCTCTCGTGGAATCCGCGGATGACGTCACTTCCGTGACCGATCAAATTTACTGGGCAGAAAGTCGGAAAAACTGTGAGCCCATTGTTAAAATATTCACAGCTCACCACTGCTGATGACTAAGGGTTTGCTTACCGCCTTTGCTTCCCCCTTAATATAATTGGACAGGTTACACCCACATTATGCACCTTTTATGTTTGGCTTCAGTGATTTCTCCTACACTTCTCTCTCGGTTATCACAAAATTGTTTAGCTCCCTGTTGGAGTTTCATAATCTTCTGACATTCCATTCCCTAAAAAATTCCTCATGTATGAATCTAGATGCAAGTAATCTATTCAGTTTTTCAACAATCTGATCAGGATCAGATTGTTGGTATTCAGTTATTACTATTCGTGAATATAGGTGAAACGGTGAATGTAGGTTTCTGCATCCACCGTTCCGTTAATAAACTTAATTTGCCCACCCCTTTTCTTGTTTTGCATCCCCAGACCATCTGACCGGCAGGGAACTTTACAGTTAGTGTTATGCAGGCAAGATGGTATGCCTTTGATTTTCGTCTTCTGACATAATGCTTCCCATCTGAGCCATGCAGGTTGAATTTCAATTCATCAGAAAAGAGACTGTCCCATTGCTGTTTTGTCCATGAAACATGCGTTTTAGCCCAAGCAAGTCGCTTCTTCCTCATTTGTTGAGTCAACAAAGGCTTCTTCTTGGGCCATTAGTCATGCAGACCACATTCCAAAAGCTGTCTTTGGATAGTTCGTGCACTTGTTTCAACACCAGAAGCCATCACAAAGTCCAGTTTTAGATCAGGAGCACTAGCATGGCGATTATGAAGGCATTGTCACTCTTACGGCCTGATCCAAGTCTTCTCTTCTCTTTGCATCACCAGTTTCACGCTTTAATTTTAGCACCCGGGATATTGTTGACGGCCTATTTTATCAGTGATAACATGCATAGAAACCCCTTCCTGGGACAGAGCTACAGCTACACTTTTTTTCTTGGTGTCAACTGTGAACATATGGAGCCATTGTTACACCTCCTCAAAACATGGTACTAATGAGTGTGTATATCCTTCCAATACCATATTTACAGAAATGGCTGATGCAGTACCTTGCAATTACTGTGTGATGCAATAGAAGAGTTATCTGACACAATACCTTTGCTTTGCGACAAACAAAATGACTGTAATCAAACAATATCTTATAGGTTTCACTACAGATGTTACTTTTTTAAGGTGATGCAGTTTTTTGTCATCCACTGTATATTAGGAATCAGACTGTTAAATAAGAAGAGAAATGCATGGATTAGGCAGCAAACTCAAATAAAGGACAGTCTTATCAAAACTAAATAACTAAAATGATCTTGGGCGGGACACATAGCTCGAAGACATGATGACAGATGGACTAAGAAAATAACAGAATGGTATCCAAAAGGAGCTAGAAGAAAATCTGGAAACCAATGATGGAGATGGACAGATGAAATTCATGAGTTTGTGGGCAGTAAATGGATGGTCATTGCACTAAACAGAGAACTGGAAAGTTGCTGGAAATACCTTCACCTGCAGTGGATTGAAAATGGCTGATGATGATGACAGTTTACTGTCCTTTGTTACAGCTGTTGAAATTGGTCCTTTCTGCACTGATTTATCAATTATTTTTTTAAATACTATATTCAGTCTTTATCCAGACTTCATAAGTGTTTTATTCTTCATATATTTTCATTTGTTTATCTTTTATTTCCAGTTAAAGAAGTCTGTCTGGTCTTGCAGCCATAACTTGTATAAAGTGTGGAATTTCACAGGTTTCAGACCTTTGTAAATTGTATTGGGAGATAAGTTAAATATCATTAAATTATTTTAATTACAGCTAATTTGGGTCTGTTAGTCAGTGCCTGAACCTCGACATTTACTTGAAATCCAAAGTCTTCTATGCCTCCATGCGTATTTTCACTGTCCTCCCACCATTGTTTCATTTCTTTAGTTCTTACTTTTGCTCTGATATTTCTGCTTGTTCCATCACTCTTCATGTTTTCATTTATTAATACAGTAGACTTTCAGAATAATGGCACCTTCAGGGATTCAAGGTGCTGTTATTTAAATTTTTCCATTATCTAGAAAGTTTTTTTTATTTTGAATATAGTTAATAGAAATAATGAGGCTAAATAAGAAATAGAGAGATTAAAAATGAATTTTATTAACTGCACATAAAAAACATAAACATGTTGGTGATCCAGTGTTATATTCTGCCATTAATACACTCCTACTTACGCCTTATTCTGTTTTCTTTATTATGTCAAGTTTTGTCTGTGTGGGTAGTAGCACAGTGGTATCATCACCATCATCCCCGCACCGGGTGGAAAAGGCCAGGGTTTGAATCCTGTCAATGATGCGAGGAACTTTTATGGATTTTTTTAACTCTGTGACTAAGTTAGTCAGTTTCAGGCATAGATAGCAAGGTTTTTTCCCCCCAGAAACTGGGGGTTTTCTTCCAGCAAAACAGACAAATCAACCAGAGAACATGCAATTTACTGACACAATACACATGGGTATATGAATTGACTTTTCGAGTGACCCTAATGTAATAGTTTAGATTATATCGAGTTTGTCACTAAGCTTTAATGTTGTTCTTCTTTTCTTTTCTATATGAAGTTTATTAACTTTAGGAGCTGTAGTGTGGGGTTTTTAATTTAAAATAAATGTAAAACAGCGGTATAATCCGTGATATCAGTACAGAATTCACTTTCAAAATGGCAAACTTAAACAAATACAGTAATCACGTGATCTGCTGTTTTCTTTTTTCAGTGCTGTTAGCTTGAATGTTTCATTATTTGGGTGCCGTTATTTCACCAGTCTACTGTATTAAGTATTTTAATTGCACTTGAACTGCTGCTGTTTTGTGCTTACTAATGTCACTTGTTGGATTTCTATATTTAATTTGCTTTAAAGTTGTTTTAATCTCTGTTCTTATAGTTTATATATATATATATTTATTTTTTACTATTATTTTTTTAAATTAATTTATTATTTTTTTTTAACCTCATTGTTATTAGGCGGAGCGAATGCTGCAAGAAGAAGAAGAATCTGACAACCAGTTGCGATCCCAGTTTAAAGAAAAGTGGACACGTACGCAGTCTGATAAATTAAATACACCTCTTAAAGCTAATGCACAGAAATATCGTCAAATAATTAACAATGCAGTTGCAGCTGATTCGGTAGTGAGAGAAAAATTTGGTAAACACAGAGATAAAATTGATCTCTTGAGCAGACCAGAGGTATGGGAATTTAAACACATAAGTGGATTGCTTTCGTAGACATATATTACTCGTTGATTAAGTTATCTTCAGTTTTCAATATAAGCATTAAGTATTGCAGTTATTATTTATTAATTTAATTAATTTTTGTGCACTTTTCTCAGAGGGGAATTCATGTTTTCTTCTTTTTTTTTAATTATTTTTTAAAAAATTTTCTTTAGTTTTTTACAGAGGCATATTTTTGAAAAAATTATAATTGAGAGCAGTTAAACTTCTAATTTAAAAGAATCAGCAAGAGTAGGCACCCAGGTATTCAGACTAAGTTAGCATTTAGTTAATTTTACATAATTAATTGCACAAATATGAATTCTTACTTCTATTCAAAGTGTCAACAATCCATCTTAATTTTGATGGCATCTTTGGATGCAGGATAGATTCTTTTGGATTGAAGAAGTGCCAACATATTACTTCTGTAACTACAGATTGGTTAGTCTTACTTCAGGCGTAGGAAAAATTTTCAAGGCAGTGATTAAGAGTACAATCTAGGGCCATTTAGAAAGAAGTGGCATTCTGAAAGACTTCTGCTTTGTTTCAGGAAGAATGCCTAAAACAAAATGAATGCCTTCTTAAACCCATAACGTAGGTTTGTTAAGGGAAAGGCATGTTTGACTAACCTAGTAATATATTTTGACATAATTACTCATGAGCTAGATGTAGAGAACAATTTTAACATAGTTTATTTGAATGCACCCCCAAAATAAATTATACACTAGGTGGGTTGAATTAAAAATAGTAGAGGAAGAAAGGATCTGAGAGTTACAATATGGACGTATATGAAGTTTTCCAAGCAGTGTAAACAGGTGGCCAGGAATGGTGTCTATCAGCGATTTATCAAAAATGATCAGAGGTGGGGAGGTTGTAATCCCACTGTATAAGGCAATTGTAAGACCTCATCAGAAAAAAGACACTGAACTACTTGAAAAGTCCAAAGATCGGCAACTTGCATGGTAAGATCAGCAGAAATCATATGAGGAAAGACTGATTATGTGGGCTACAGAGCTTGGCAACCAGGCACTTCAGAGGTGACCTGATTGAGGTTTATAAGGCTCCAAGAGGAATTAGTAAAATAAATGAAGGCAGAAGTTTTACTGTTATAAAAAATTCCAGAACTAGGGCCCATAAATTCAAATTACAGGGGAAGAGGTTTAATTAGATTGTAGGAAGCTTTCTTTTATCCAGCAAGTCATTGATTCCTGGAACAGGTTGCCTTGGCAGGTAGTTGAGACTAACAGTTTGAAGAAATTGAAGGATCAACTGGATAGTTACCTACATAAGAGAGAAATGCATAATTTGTATTTTCCAATCTTCTCTCTCTCTCTCTCTCTCTCTCTCTCTCTCTCTCTCTCTCTCTCTCTCTCCATTGCAGAAAAAGCCTGTTACCTCCTTGCACTGTACAGCTAATACTAAATACAGCGGATTCCGGTTATTTGGGGCAAATCTTACAAAACAGAAACCAGTCGAGAAAATAGTCAGGGTTTACTTCGCTTAATTGGGACAGCATGCCGTTTAATCGGGGCAGGAGACCGCAGCACTGGAGATTACCCTACGATTGTCTCTGACGGTACCACATGGTTCTGTCGAAATTCTGGAGGTCACAACCATAAAATAATAAAAACAATTAGCAGTCACCTGTTTATTGGGCTTTTCTGTTAGTGAAATATATCATAAATGGACTGTAAACTCGATCTTATTGAATTTGCAATAATACCGACAGCTGGAATTCTGTGTGTTATTACGATGAAATGTGTTTACACTTCCATGAAATTCTCAATCATATAAAAAAATTAATTTTCAGATCTTCTCTTCATTCCTATTTTTAAAGCTTTGTAACTCGTTACTCTGTTCTCACTTGCGCGTATTGTGTTACTTGCAATTTGTGTGTGCCGTGTTCTTTGTTATTGATTGCTTATCTTTTTACTGTTTAAAATTTTAACCCCCCCCCCCCCATCACCACCACCACCCACAAATGTCAGTGAACAGAAATGTCAACTAGTTCGTATGTACATATTACAGTACGTATTAATTCTTCCGATTTTCACATATCATTTATTTTTTTTAATTGGTAAAGTAATAAAGGGTAAATTTGTGCTTAACATATCTTTACTTTTATAGCCTGTGGAAATAGGAGGAATATTTTCTCTAATTAGAATCGCTGTTTAATAGAATTAAAATTCAATTCACAAACGTGATCACAATGACCAGCGCTTACTGCACATCGTATAGTGAACGGTACTTTACTATGTTGAGTTCGTCGTAACATGATTTGATTGTACAGTGAACCAATTGTAAAAAAAGGGAGGAGTACATTGTATTTTTAACTATTTACGTGAAACTTCGGATAACTCGGGCAGCCGCCAAAATGCACTAGTCCTGATGTGTCCCAAATAACTGGAATGGACTGTACTATGTGTGCAAAGAAGCTTGAAGCTTCCTTACACTTTATAGATGATATTAGTGGTAATACTAATGAAACTAGGCCATATGCTATAATACTACCACCACCTAATTCCGTTGTTATTACTACAGAATCCATGTGAAACCATTCTTTGAGTATACACCAAACTACACTGGAAGATAGTGTAATTAATATACAATAAAAATGTGATATAATTAATATAGATGCTTAAAAATATGGTATCTAAAGAGAATATAATTCATGTGCTTACTTGCAATTTTATATTTCACAGCTTGTTGGATGTCACAAAACGGATGACAAAAATTCCGTACCTAATGCCGAATTTTTTGTTGTGTTTCTTTTAATGATAGAAACATAAAGTAGGAGAATTGGCTTATAATTTTTGATCCAACTTTACATAAAAAATCATCCTGTTTATTAGACACAATGAGTCCCATAATATTTTATTAAGTGGAATTTTGAATGGTGACCACTGATGAGTGCAAAATGTAGGACTGCTTAGAAGATATGGAGTGCAAATTTTAACAATCAGACATCTAAAGGGAGATCTGAGGGAGTTGCATTAGATGTCAAGGAGGTTAAATAGAATGAATGAGCATATCTTGTCCCTCATAGGTGAGATGAGGCAAGAACTAGAGACTCGGATGAATTGTTAATTGTTGGCTTGGATAAGTTGTCCTCCAGTATAACAGAGGTAGTGAGTGTGGCTAAGTTCAGAACAGATTGGATGAATTGAATTACATTTTAGAAATGGGAATAGTATGAATATTCTGTTTTGTTTTTATTATTATTATTTTGTTTTATTTATTTATTTATTTTTGGCTGTTACAGAAAAAGACTACTTCCTTGCATAATTTGGTCTTGCTAATGGTAATATTAAACCATAAAAAAATAAAATGTAGTATAAAAAGTAAAATATAGTTATTTCATGTTCATATCGTATTATGCCTTGTACATTTACATTATTACAGTACTATTCTGTACACATGTTGGCACCTCTCATATTGTGGAATTAACTTCACAACTGGGTTGGCATAATTGCAACACAAAGGTACCTGCCCACCCACTGACGATAGTCCAGCAAGCCTTGAAACAGTGCCGTCTGGTTGGTGGTGCCCACTAATAATAAGTAACAATAGTCTTCTCTATTATTGAAGCGTTATTTAATCAAGGTAGTGCAGTACATGGTAACTTGCGAAGGTAGTCACAATATGAGATACAATTAAATCAGTGCTTTTACACTATGAGTATAGATTATATTTATGAGCTTTTTTTATGGTGTATTTACGCCAATATTATTTAGTTATTTCATGCTCATATTGTATTATGCCTTGTGCATTTACATTATTATTAATAAGTATATTATATATTTGATTATTAATATTCAAACTTAATCGAGAGGACAGTATACTTTAGCTTTATACTTCTAGTATACTAGAAGAGACAGTTAGAAATATTGACATTAGAATGAGCTTAGGAATAGAAAGTTTCAGAGAGAAGATGGCTGCATCATGTTTGAGCTGGTTTGGATACATCAAGAGAGAATTAACTTGAACAGAATAACAAGAATAATGTTTGAGATGAAAATGAACAAGAAGAGGCTGAGAGGATGACCCCGGGAAAGATGGAAAGATAAGATTAGGGAAGATGTGGAAATGAAGGGAATTGAGTGGGTGAGAATGACAGAAGATAAGATTTGGCAAGATAGAAAAAAATGGAAGGCTTTCATTCACGTGACCCAAACCTAGGTTTGAACAGCGAGGAAGATTCGGGGTATACTTCAGCAAACTTTAAAAGTTACATATAGGTATACCAATTGTTTCAGAACTCTTGTTCCCCGTCAGTAGGTGCCTCCGTAGCCAAGTAGGCAGGAGTGCATAGCACACGCTTCTTGATTAGACCGAGGTTCGAGCCCGTGACCACCAAATACGAAGGATGCGGAAAGGTCAGGGAAAGACCACCGCATATCCCCGGAGCAATATGGCTTTAGTTGCTAATGTTCCTAAAAACCAAATAACAACCTTGTCAGTAACAAACGACATACAAATGTAAAATAAGCATTTGCTGCTGCTAAGATTGAACATAAAGAAAGAAAAGTATATCTCACTCCCCACTCCCACCAAAAAAAAAAAACCACTAGCATTGTAAAATCCTCTTGACTATTAGTGTCTTGGGAGGCTCTCAGCAGCCCCTGGGGAACTATCTCCAAACTACCTCCTGCAATTTTAACAAAAATTATAAGAGGTGATGAGTTTAGGGTAAATAAATATCACCCAGAGACCAGGATACAAATCTCACAGTGGAAAATTTTATCGCCAAGGCAAAAAAAACAAAAACCAAGCAGTCAAAATTTCATGTGAAGGTCATGCTGATTGCATTTTTTTTAACAATTATGGAATGGTGTTATTAGAATTTGTTCTGCAAGGTATCACTGTTAATGCAGCCCACTACCGAGAAGTTTTAAAATGTAAAGATTTGAAAGATGTGGTCTGCCATAAATGCCCTTAAAAAAATGGCGAAATGGTTGGCTCCTTCACCACACCACTTGTCATCTGGTAATTTTTAGCCAACAAAAATGTTACCATTATGCCATACCTACCTTATTATTAGCTATATGGTGCAAGGAAGCCAGAAGCTTTTGCTGCACCAGTCAAAAAAAAAAAAAAAAATTCTGAGAGAGAGAGCATGAGTCACAAGTAAAAGGGAATCACCAAGAAAGAGAAGAATGATGATATCCAGCTCAGAATTCGGTGTGTCCCACGCCCGTACACACCAGATGTGAGCCCTATTTATGTGAGCCCGATTTGGCACCATGCGAATATGAAAAGAAAATGGTATCAGTTAATTCAAGAAAATCCAATCAAACACAACAAATCACTTAAAAGCATTTATAAAAAAAATTTCCAAAATTATTTTGGTTAATGGCAGGCACAGTAGAACAAGTGTGGCTGCTGCATGAGATTATATGAAAGGATATTAATAATACAAATATTTATCATTGAAATTAATTTTTTGCGACATCCACTCAACGTCTTGATCAAACTTTATATATCCCAATGTCTAGTACAGTTCAGAAAATGTTGATTATCTTGCTATGTTTTTTTTTTTTTTTTGAAATCCACTTTACGATTTCATCATCACTTATCATGCCCTTTATGAAAATCTTCTTTTCATATCTGTGATGGCAGAATAACAAGTCCATTTTACAGCTTGACAGTTGTCCATCAATTAAAAGTAATAAGCATTGGGAACAAGAAAAATCTTCTACAGTATAACTGAATAATTGTTTTTCAGTCAATATCTTGCAGTTAATTATGCTTCTGTTTTTTTTTCAGGAAGAAATTATAGCCAATATCCCATCTGGAAGCCCATCATCATCATTAGGAAACAGTTCCTGTGCCCATCAACTAAAAGAATTAATGGAGCAAGTAGAAACTATTAAATCAGAGAGGGAAGCTATTGAAGCTGAGCTTAAAAGTGCTACTACAGACATGAGTAAATACCTTAAATATAGAATTTTTTTTATGAACAATTTAACTATACAGTTGATCAAAGGCTAATTTTTGAAGAGACTCTGCCCTTAGTAATATACAAATTAATGGATGGGGGTTGATGTTTATACAAAACATCAACTTTGCCCACTGTGTGTGCAAAGTTGATGTTTTGTATAAACATTGTGAAAGTTGTTGCGTGAGAAGGGAATATAAATGGAACTGGTGTTTTTGAAATCTTTTACTTGCTTGTGGAAATCAGATTATTAAAACTGAAATTTGCCAAACAGGAAAATAAACTTCTCATAATAACTTGA
Organism: Mastigoproctus giganteus; assembly: GCF_048544385.1. Classification (NCBI taxonomy): domain Eukaryota; kingdom Metazoa; phylum Arthropoda; class Arachnida; order Uropygi; family Thelyphonidae; genus Mastigoproctus; species Mastigoproctus giganteus. The sequence goes on from NC_143575.1 coordinate 65,501,039, forward strand.
TTATTAAAACTATGAAATATATTTGAAGCAGAAAATCTTACAATGTCAAGTAAATTAGCAAAATGAAAATGAATTGTATATCAGTATTGAATTACATTTGGATGTTCTAGTGTAAAATGTTCTGGTATTGTTATATAAAATTTTGCTATTTTTGTTACTGGGTTATTTAGATTTCCTTATATAAGTCCTCTTGATTGTTATCAGTCAGGAAGAAGTCAGAAGTTAGTATATCAATCAGTACACTACTGTTATACTCACTGAAGAACTTAGTAATATATGCAAGAGAATTCTGTTTAATGGAATGCACCAGTCAATGCCAAAAACTATATACTTTTTTTTTTTTTTTTTTGTCATACTAACTGCCACTACTCAAAGGAGCATATTTCTAAAAAATTTAAGAAATCTTATATAAGTATGACTTCACATTTTGGAAAACCATAGAAGCACCATTAAATGCCTAAAGTGTGGACCAACTGTGTGGATGATGTTTTTGTGATTATAAATTTTCCTTTACTGACTTAGGGAGAGTAAGGAGAATTTGGATAATTTTCACTCCCACATGAACAACATTCATTCAAGTACAGGTAGTTCCCGACTTTACAAGTTAATTCGTTTCTAGCACACACTCGTAAAGCGGGAATTTATTTCCCATAGACCTAATGTTAAAAATAGGGGTTACATTATCAACAATGAAATTAGTTAGCTAATTAGTTTGTTTAAACAATGATTGATTTATCGAAAGAAATGAAAAATGTAGCCTGTAAAATCAAGCAAATTATAATAATAAAAATTATTTATGACTTACAAATGTTAAAAAATGTTTATTCTTCATCATCATCATAGACTAAATGCACACTTGTTGATCACTCATTATTGGCTTGTTGGTTTTTTGCACAAGGAGTCATCTTATTCAGAAATGCTTCAAGAGGTGTTTGTTTCCAAGATAATCCTCTCTTTTCTTTCTTTATAAATTTAAATAGCATGCATATGCATTTTTTTACAGAACACAAATTGCAACCAACACAATTTGTGTGGAGTAAAAAGTTTACAAAGCCTTAAAAAAAGGAATGAAAAGAAGATTCTGAAAAATTTATTTATGTTTTTTATACGACTGAAGATTTCAGTAAAGGGGAAACACATTTCACCATAACGTAAAAATCCACACAATTCCAGCAATCGGTATTTTTGCAAATGCAGTAACAGAAAAGCTCGATAAATCGGAAAGTGCAAACTGTTTTTAATTGTTTTATGATCGTGACCTCCAGAAATGTGCTTTAGAAAAATATCACAAATTGATTATTTACACTATAAAAACGACCTTTGAGAGAGTTATATAGCAAAAATTTCAATTTCGAGCTCATAAACCGAATTACCAAAAAACAATGTGTTACTGGGTTCACATTACGATATTTTCATGATATGATGGTCTCTGGAAAGGATTAATATCGAAAAGTGGGGTGCAGCTGTATTCTATAGCTGCACACGTGGTTTGAAATGCAGTATTTATGAATGTTTAACATTAATTTTTTTGCAATTAATGTTCATATTTTCGATTTTGTTGATACTCGAAAAGAAAAAAAAAAAAAAACTCGTAAACCCAGGAACTTGTAAAGCGGGAATTGCCTGTATGCACTTCACCCTTTAAATGGAAGTATACAATTTCTTATCCTACCCTAAGTACCTCCTTATGTACATAGTGAGGAAACCTTTCTGTCGTCTTACTGGTCTTGCAGATTAGCATCACTGGGATCCAACACCATGGGAATCTTGTATGTTTTTCCATGCACTGTGACTGGAAATTTGGAATGGATGATCCTGGTTGTTGTTGGTGAGGATCGATAAGGTGTCCATAGAAATCCCACTGATGCAAAAGCAGGCAAAACAGAATACCCAACCCAAGCAACTTAATAAATCTAAGGAAACACCCAAGAGTAAAGATACTAATATAGTTATGCTAAAAGCAAAAACCTGACTCGGTCTGCAAATCTAGTGAGGCAGTCAGGGAAGCTGTAGTGACCCAACTAAAGCCCCACCTAAAAGAAATTAAAATAAATAGCATGAGAAGAGTGAGAGAAAATGGTGTGCTGCTGGAAGTAGCAAACAAAGAAGATCTGAAAAAGGTGGAAACAAACCTTAAAACCTTAAAACTTGGATTAAAACCAGAAAAACCAAAAGAAAGAATCCACGTATACTACTATTTGATGTCACACAAATTACACCTGAGAAAGAATTAATGACAGACATGTACCTTAAAAACTTCCAAGAAATGAGTATAGACAAGTTTACTGAACAGTTTCAACTTCTTAAAAGAGCTACAAAAGGCCAGAAAAATATCCAGGTAAATATAGTGAAGATTTCCCCCAAGATTTGGAAGCACCTACAAGGACAGCAAAGAATCTATGCTGGATGGATGAGTCAGATTCAGGGAGCACTTCCGTGTGCAAAAGTGCTTTAATTGTTATAGATATGGTGATACTGCCAGGGACTGCAATCAGAAAACCCCTGTCTGTGGTTATTGTGCAGTTCCTGGCTTTGGCTGTACAAGAACAGCCAAAATGTGCTACCTCTAAGACAGCACGGTTGGCTGACTATGGCCACGATATCAGGGATGATAAATGCCCTTTTAAAAATGGCAAAACTTATACAATCTAGGGCCAACTGTGGGCCAGATTGAAATCATAAATGTGACTAGGGCTCTAAATCTCGTCCAATTGAATGCTCAAAGAGCAAGAGCTGTTGTAGATCAGAACAGACTCGAATTAGAAGAACATAATATAGATATCTTGGTGCTCCAAGAGCCCCACACACATGGGTAGGGTTCAAGGATACCCAAGAGGCTATAAAATAAGAATACACTTCAGGTGTCCCTTCTACAGTAATAGTAGTTAAAAATACTGACCTTACAGTCTCAAAAGTGGGTCACCTCTACTTCCCAGTGGCAGTGTGTGCCCATATCACCAGTGCAGTAGGAGAGTTTTATATTATATCTCTTTATGCAAGACCTGGTGAAGATATAAACCTTACTATAGATTACTTACTAGCAGTCATAAATTTGTTACCTACTGCAAGTGTGTGTGTGTGTGTGTGTGTGTGTGTGTACGCGCGCTGATGTCAACTGTCGGTCGGCCTTATGGCATAGCATACAGAAAACAGCCCGGATGAGAAAGCAATGACTATAACAAATATTTTAATAAAAACAGCAAACCTATCTATTCCACAGAAAAAACCAAGGAAGCAGGCAGCCCCTGAATTGACTATACTCGGGAGAACATTTCTATGAATTTCGGAAACAGGACTTCTAAGAACTTTGTATGTAGATCACTTTATTGCCATTTTAAAGTAAAATCAGTTAGAAACAAACCCTTCTTTCAGAAACATGTATACTACTATTTACTATTTACTATATGTATACTAACAAAAGTGAGTCTCTCTCGATTCAGGAAAAGGTCAAAATTATTTGAGTTAGAACGTGGTGCAAAAAATTTTGAAGTGGGTAAAAAGTTTTATTTCTCCTCTTCAACAGTATTGACGTTGTGGAAGAATTAACTATATAATATTGGTGTAGATACATCATAGTTTACCCATAAATTTGAACTACGTATGTAATATAAAAGGCATCGTTTTAATGGTATCTCATATTGTTTGTGCCTTCACAACAAGATAGCTGGTATTGCACTACTTCAAATATATAACGCTTCTCTAGTAGAGAAGACTACTCTTATTTATTTTCAGTGGATACCACCACCCAGATGATTGTTTCGAAGCTTTTTTGGCTTCATCAGTGAGTGGGGCAGGTACCCTGGTAATGCAACATGCCATCACAGTTGGAAAATTATTTCCACCAGGGCCGCATTTACACTTTTGGAGGCCCTAGGTGCAACACAATTATGAGGCCCCAAAAGGTCAGGTCAAGTCGGTACAAAGTAAAAAAAAAAAAAAAAAAAAAAATTGCTTCAAACATTTTTCAGTTAATCAAATTCATAAATATTTTTTTTTAATTTATTGAAAATAAAAGTCAACATTTCTATAAAAACTTAATAAAATAAAAATAACACAGCATTGGTATATATGTATTAAAAATAAAGTATTTTATGTATATATATATATATATATATATATATATATATATATACACACTATCATTGAATTATATTAAAATAAGTTAATTATAATAAAGTGAAAGTAAATAATTAATTAAGCATTCATTAGAGGCAGCGACAGGCAATTCCTCCATATGAAGCTGAAATACATCCAATATTTTAAATTAAATAAAACATAAGCCAGTAGTATGGCAAAAACTGTAGAGTGAAAATTAACATAAAAATAACCCAAATAAACAAACAAACAAAAAACAAGAATAGACATAAATAGTAGCCCAGAAACCCTTGTATAATTTCAAACTTTAAATCCAATTAACAAAAACTATACAAAATTTAGAATAATGCCAATTACTTATTAATTTAGCGGTACCCCCCCCGAGAGGTACCAGTTCCAAAAGACGTGAAATATCACCAAAAGAGGGTTAAAGGAACTACCAAACGAATAACAAAATCAAAATAAATTAAAATAAAATAGACTGACCATCATGCCCCATATCGACAGAGGACCACGAGGCCAATAATGGTCATGGAATCGCTGCATTTCAATCGCTATACAAATCATCGCAATGGTGAAAAGATCGAAGCACCAATTCACCCTCCCTCCTCCAATCGATCCACCAATGCAGAGGATTTGCACGGCGGTGGTCCTTATGCAGCGAAAAAATAATTTAAAAAATAAAATAAAATGATTAATGCTTAATTAATTATTTATTTTCACTTTATTATAATTAACTTATTTTAATATAATTCAATGATAGTATATATTACAGCTTCATATGGAGGAATTGCAAGTTGCTGCCTCTAATGAATGCTTAACTATTTATTCATTTTATTATAATTTAACTTCGTTAACATTTAAGATAATTCAATAGTAATGGGTCGATATGCTAATTTAGCATCGCCCATGCTGCCATCTATTTTCCTTTTTTTCTTCTATATAAGCTGATTCAGCTTACAGTATGTCAGTGGTGTGGCTCTGCTCTAGAGTGCAGTCTGTTCTATAATTTATTTTTTCGCTGCATAAGGACCACCGCCGTGCAAATCCTCTGCATTGGTGGATCGATCGGAGGAGGGAGGGTGAATTGGTGCTACGATCTTTTCACCATTGCGACGATTTGTATAGCGATTGAAATGCAGCGATTCCATGACCATTATTGGCCTCGTGGTCCTCTGTCGATATGGGGCATGATGGTCAGTCTATTTTATTTTAATTTATTTTGATTTTGTTATCGTTTGGTAGTTCCTTTAACCCTCTTTTGGTGATATTTCACGTCTTTTGGAACTGATACCTCTGGGGGGGGGGGGTACCGCTAAATTAATAAGTAATTGGCATTATTCTAAATTTTGTATAGTTTTTGTTAATTGGATTTAAAGTTTGAAATTATACAAGGGTTTCTGGGCTACTATTTATGTCTATTCTTGTTTTTCGTTTGTTTGTTTATTTGGGTTATTTTTATGTTAATTTTCGCTCTACAGTTTTTGCCATACTACTGGCTTATGTTTTATTTAATTTAAAATATTGGATATATATATATATATATATATAATGTAATGTAAAAAGTTAGGCAAAAGTAATAAAAATAAATAAATATAAATATATACTTATGCATATGTATATACACATAAGTATATATATATTAAATTAAAAAATAACTAACAGTTTTTTTTTCTGGCTTTGGTCTTAGCAAATATATCTATAATATCATCATAAGTAATTGAGGCGCCTCCGTAGCCTGGTGGGAAGGAGCAGCAGTGCGTAGCACATGCTTCTTGATTAGACAGGGGTTCGAGCCCGTCACCGCCAAATACAGAGGATGCGGAAAGGTCAGGGAATGACCACCGCATATTCCCGGAGCAATATGGCCTTAGTTGCTAATGCTCCTAAAAACCAAAATAACAACAACAATAAGTAATTGAGTCCATTGCATCTGATTCACTGAATAATAACAATAGGCCACTTGTTTTATTTCGGTGCAAGTTGCTTCTTGGATAATTTAATTTGTTTCAACACCGAAAATGAGTGTTCAGCACTTGCATTTGAAATAGGCATAGTCAAAAATATTTTTAAAATAGTTTCTACGTTCGGGAAGGTAGACCTTAACCTCTCATTTATAAATTGGTACATTTTTAATTGAAAAATTTTCTTCTTTCATCATTATTAAAAATTGCTTAACTTCGTAAATAAATTTTTCTGAGTCGATATCAGTCCTCTGAGTTTGTAAAATTTTGTTACTACTAGTCATGTACTTGTCTTGATCTATATCTTTCTTTAAAAATATGTCAAACATATCTAATATGTCTAAATAGCTTTTCGTCCTTTTGTTAATTTCCAAAATTAGCTTATCGCAAATGACATTAGAATTATTAACAATGAAACTTTCTTTTCCATGTAATATAATGTCATGGTCGAATTGTGAAACTTCGTCACACATTTTTTTTTTTACATTTTTTTCATTCTTTTCTTCCCATCTTTAAATTGCATCTCATCTGTTAATAAATTTGCTTCTTCATTTAAAGCAGCAAAACTATTTCTTATATCTAAAATAAAACCAACTAAAGACTAACAAATTATTAGCTAATAGCAAATCCATATCGGGATCTTGTAGAGATTTACTAGTTACATTTATTCGTTGTAAAATTTTGTCCCACACAATTGTTAAAATAGCAGTTTCTAATTTAGAAATAGGTTTTTCATAAGGAGAAATGAATAGTTCAAGTAATGCCTTAATTTTTTACATCCACGTTTCAATGCCAATATAGCATCAGCTCTTGCAGACCACCTCGTTTCACTTAGTCTTTTAACTGTTAAAGATTTTTTTCTAAATGTTTAAGGAGTATATCCCATCTTCTTGTTGAAGATGAAAAGTAATTATATACATTTTGAACAAAACAAAAATATTGCACTGCTTCTGGACAAGATTCTGCACCATAGTTGCCAATTAAATTTAAGGAATGACTAGAGCATGGTATGTAATGTGCAGAGGGACTGTGTTTTTTCAGCCTAGCTTGTAAACCTGTATAGACACCTTTCATATTTGCAGCGTTATCACAGTTTTGCCCTCTGCACATTTTTATATCCAAAGATAATTCTTCTAATTTTTTTAATACTACCTCTTCTAAATATAATGAATTATGTTGTGTAATACTGATGAACCCAATAAGTGTTTCTCTAATGTCAGAATTTGCTGCAAAGTACTTAATTATAATAGCTAGTTGGTCAGTATGGACAATGTCTGGTGTTGATTTGAGTATTATCGCAAAATAAGCAGCTTCCTTAATTTCTGATATTAATATTTCTCTTGTTTTATATTAGCTATTAACTCTATGAATTCATCACAAGTGTGGTAAGAAATATAATTTGATCTGCCAGAACCACAGTTGGCATACATTTTAATGTGATATTTTAAAAAATCATCAAATTCACTTAAAATAATGCAGACACAATAAATAATTTCTGCAAGAATCAGAAAAAATATCATTTGTATTGCCTCTAAACAATAGTCCCAATTTACTCAGTATCTTAATGGTAGCTATTATTCTTTTTAAAACCTCTCTCCAATAATTTTCTTCAGATTGTATTTGTTTCATCAATTCAGAATCAATGCGACTATTTGAAGAACTTTACTTTCTTTTGCGATATGTGCGCATTGCTCGTATGTGCTCAGTAGAATGCTTGTAATCACATTAGGTTTGTGTTATATTTCTCTGGTCATTAAAACACTTCATTAAGTTATTATTTGACTTAGAAAACAATTTGCAAACAAAGCAGTAAATTGATTTGCTTGTTTCTGAAAAATTAGCCACTCTCATTTCTCCTCTGTACCATTTACATTTCTGACATATATTCTATTGCGTTCTGTGTATTTTTTTTTTTTTTTTAATTTTTGATTCTACCAACATTCTGAGGCATATTTATTAAAATATGCTCGATAAATTTTTCATCAATACTAATTGGCCACACAGCTATATCAGTGGATAACAGATAACTTGCTTTCTGGTAAGTATAGACTCCAATTGAAAGTTTTCTTAAATTCTGTTTATTTATTTCATTTACTTCTTTTACTACTTCTATATTGTGCATATTTTGATGTTTTTCATTTTCATCTCCTGATTCTGATAACAATGTTTCACTTTCATTTCGAGTAATTTGATGTACATCTTCACTTCTATAAAATCCTTCATTTTCAGAAGGACGTAAGAAAGACAATTTCTCCCTTTTGACTATTTAGCTGTTTTGCATTTTCTCTGAGTTGTTTTCTTTTATTAGCTCTGGATTCAAACTTTCTTGGCATCGTTATGTGTGTTATACTATTAAAAGCAAAATAAATATTTATTAAATCCAAAATATTAAAAATAATTTTTATAATGAGTACTAAATTCTTGAGTTTTAGATCTATATTTATTTCTTTATATGTTACATATAATTACTTTTACATACTATATTACTGTTACACACAATTATAAAGAAATAAGTATAGATCTAAAAACTCAAGAATTTAGTACTCACTATAAAAATTACACGAAAAGATCAAGAAACCAATTCAAATTTAAAATAATTACGTTAAAAGCTAAAAAATATAAAAAAAGAAAGAATAGTATTTTTCTGTACAAAAAAAATTTTAGTTTTGTTAAAATAACAATAATAAATTTATTGAAAAATATATTCTTACCCACTCCGACAGCTAGTTTAACCATATAATTAGGTTTATGTACTCGTATACTGCTATACAATTATAATCAAATAGTAACTAAACTCTCAGTTGTTGCGTGTGAACAACGGTTAACTTCAATCGGTTACGGCCATGTGATAAAACAATATTTCAAATGGATGCCTCAAAATTTTCAGGGACTCTAGTTTTTATATTATGAATTTACTTAGATAGTATGAACCAGAGCTGTGATGCCCAATACGTTCTACGTTGATATCAATATTTGTAAAATAATAAGAGAAGTTAACCTCGATATAGTACATAGAACACTTCCGTATGATACTCTCCAGAAATTAAAACTAAAAAAATCGAAAAACTTACATTAGAGTAACAAATAGTTTAAAAATCAATTTAACACAATTAAAAATAAGAAAATTAATTAAAAGAATTTAACAAAAAAAATTGCAAAACGATTTTCCTTCCTAAAGCTGACAATGCTTTTCGACCGTATGTCATGATCACAGGAATAAAAATTACCGAATGAATGAGTATGAAACTTAAATGGGGATTATTTGTCTTCGTGCATGTGCATAAAAGCCCACAAATCGGAGATGAGATATGGCTGACGAACATTGACAGAAGTTTTGTGTAATTTAATTTCTACAGTTTCTGCAATTAATAGTTGCGTATAATTACATTGGACACTTAAGTATTTTGGCCTCATTAAATAAAAAAGTATGTTTTTCGTTAACGACGTGAAAAGCTAATTCTGATGCTGCTGAAGGAGAAGCCCGAACTGAGGCCACATGTGAATTAACATGAATATTCAAAGGAAAACGCATCAAACCCTGATAAGACGAGTCGCAATCACTGCAAGAAATGTTGTATATCAGGTCATTAATTTGGGTTGCGAACGAGGAAAGGACTGAGTGATTGTTCAGTATAGAGTGTAATTTCCGTATTGGCCTGGCCACAGTTTTAAAATCGGTATCTTTAAAGAATCTGTTAAGCTGTTTGTGCCACTGTTCAGCATATGGGACAGAAATAAAGTATTTTTTCATATTACTATTGTTGGTTGGTGTACTATATTGTATCCTATCCTTAGCTTGTTCCCTAATTTGGTTTATTGTAGCAAAGGGATAACCCCTGTTTAAGAATCTGCTGGTTAATATTTGTGTTTCTGAGTCTATTTTTTTTTTTTTTTTTTTTTTTTTTTTTTATGAGAACCCCAAACACGAGAGGTATTATAACCTATAGTACTTAGTACCGTGCTTGGGTTGGAGGTTGAGAAGACGAAAGAAGATATTTGTTGATATTGGACTTGAACTTCTGTAGATTGTAATTTTCAGGAAATACGTATGAAGGAAGGTTGTTCCAAAAAACGGCAGTTGAATGAATTAATGAGGAAGATGAAAAGTTGGTTCTGTGGGTTTGAAGTTGGACAGTAAATGGATGTTGGCTGGTGGCGGCACGTGTTTGGACTGTTTTGAAAGAGAGAGCGGGAATTATAGAAGCCAATTCAGAAGAACAGTGCCCATGGAAGTATCTGTAGAAGAGGCATGCAGCAGAAACAGTGCGTCTATAAGAAAGCGAGTGGAGAGACTCTGTTAGAGATGAATCATTAATTAACCTAACTGCCCTCTTCTGAATGGAATCAAGAAGCCTGAGAGAGGTTTTGGGGGCACCACCCCAGATGTGGGAACAATATTCCATGGCAGGGCGGATTTGCGATTTACACAGAGTGAGCAGCTGTTTGGGAGAAAAGTAACGCCGAGAGCGAAAGAGAAAACCAAGTTTTTTAGATGCAGAGGAAGCAATATTTGTAATGTGCTTGTGCCAAGAGAGATTAGAAGTCAGGGTAATCCCCAAAAGAGATATATCATTTTGCCTAGAAATCGGAGTGTCACTAAAGACAAGCATAGGAGCAGAAGAATCCTTTTTCCGAGATATGACAAGATTGAGTTTTAGAAGGGTTGAAATCAACTAAGTTGTCTTTGCCCCACTGGAGAATTACCTGAAGATCGGCATTTAAGGAATTGGCAGCAGATTTTCGAGAACTTGAAGCTGATTGAGCTGGACAAGGTTTCTCAAAATGGAAAGTTGAATGCAATGTGCTATCATCGGCAAAACTATGGATAGGATTTCCAGTCAATGGAAGAAGGTCATTGATATACAAGAGGAAAAGAGTGGGGGAAAGAACTGAACCTTGGGGGACACCGCATTAGTGGAGAAGTTAGAAGACAGAGAGCCATCTACCATCACCCTCAGTGAGCGATCAGAGAGAAAACTGGATAACCAATTACTAAAAACAGTTGGCAAACCATAAGATGGAAGCTTGTTTAGAAGACCTTTATGCCAAAAACGATCAAAAGCCTTTGAGATGTCAAGAGCAACTACTTGTGTTTCACTGAACCTTTCCATTGAATTAGTCCATAAGTGGGTAACATAAGCCAGAATATCACCAGTGGATCGACACTGACGGAATCCATACTGGCGATCGTTGATCAGACGGAAGGTTTCTAGGTAGTTTAAGAGTTGGCGGTTAATTGATTTCTCCATTACTTTAGAAAGAGTAGAAGTAATTGCAATGGGACGATAATTGGATGGGAGGGATTTGTCACCCTTTTTAGGAACTGGCTGAATATGAGCAAATTTCCAAGCAGAAGGAAAAACACCTTTGGAATAAGAAAGTGAGAAAAGGCGGCAAAGAATAGGAGTAAGTTCAGGAGCACAGGTTTCGAGAACAAGTGGAGAAATACCATCAGTACCTGGAGCTTTCTTAGCATCAAGATTCATCAAAATCCTTCTGATATCCTTTTGACGGAAGACCACAGGAGGCATTGAATGGAGCGTGTTAGGAATGGTGGGAGGTGTTTTACCAAGATCAGAAATACATGAGCTCGAAGAAAAATGGGAAGCTAGCAGGTCAGCTTTATCCTTGGCTGAAGTGACAACAGAACCATCTGGTTTGGACAGAGGTGGGAGCAGAGATGGGCAAAAGTTGCGGCCAATAGCTTTGGCAAGAGACCAGAATGCTCGGCTACCATTAGGGCAAGAAGCAAGTCCATTGTTGAATATTTGTAGCCATTTTGAAATTGATTAAAGATAATCGATCTTTTGTAGATGAACGGGTGATAGCTGTTATAATGTAGAAGCATACTGGTGTTTGTAGTTTTTCGATAGATGTTAAATTGGATTTTATTCAAGTCCTGAGTAAGCGTGAATAATAAATTGTCATTATCGCCAAGTCTACAATCCTTAAGGTTATTAAATAATGTATCGTAGTTCTTAATCCCAAATTGTATGCGTGTCTAAAGGGTTTTATAATGCTTTATACATGTGTGACTAAGGATGAAAATGCAGAGTTTCTGTAGGAAAGAATAGGCCAAATAGGAAATCCAGTCTTGTGTAATTTTACCTGACCAAAAAGTGCAGGAATATTGTATGTTCTGGCCTTCAATTCCTTTAACTGAGACATTGCAGTTGTTTTTTCGATACGTGGTTAACGTTTTATTGTATTGATTGACTAAATTGATAAATAGTGCCAGGTCTACTTCAAGATAAGCGGAGGTATCTGAAACAACTGATTCTAACTTATTAATATAATCAGATTTATTGAGTATTACCACTGTATCTCCTTTATCTGCCCTCTGTATAATAATGTCTTTATTTTCCCGAAGTTCACATAAAGCTGAACTGTCATGTGTATTCAATTTAGGAAGTCTCGTTCTTTTATGTTATTCACCACTTGGTTAACTTGTTGAATAAATAAATCTTTTTGTGGAACATTACGAAGTCAAGATTCAGTATCAGTTACGCCTGTTTTTTAGGTAGTTTTCAAGGTGGTAAATTATAATTTAATCCTTTGGATAAAAGTGAAATTTGGTCCTGCGATAGCATATAAGAGGAAAGATTTGTAACCTGTTGATATATCAGTTCACTGAATGCTGGGCAAAGGGGTGTTCGTGAACTAGCTGACGTATTCTGTAGTAGCACATTGTGTGTATGTGTGGGGGAGGTCGTCACCCAACTTGTATGCCCTTGGTTGCAAACCTGCAACAATGTATTAGAATTCGCATGAACGTGTCTTGACCCTCCCGATAATGTTTGTAATTTAACATGTTTGTTTTTTATATCTGAGGCCTATGCTTCCCGTTGCAAATCTATGGAGGTCTTCAATATCGTTAAGATGTAGATTTTTTTTAATTTATCGTGACGCTTTCTAACCTGGGAAAGGTATTTTTGTTTATTAGTAGTATATTGAGATTTTAAGGCAAGTTTAACGATATTACGCAGTGTGGCAAGTGCTAGTTGTTTTATACCCGAAATTTTTTGATTTAAATTGACCCTAGCAAACTTCGGAACAGTGTTGTTTTGAAGGCAATATTTTAGAAAAGAAATATGGTAACTTTGGGCCGAGTATCTTAGCGTTAATTTAATGTAATTTTGCACCAAGCTGTTCAAAAAAATCCCCATAATTATGTGTATCGATAGGTTATACCTGGAGAGAAAGGAAGTGAATGAAATAGTCAATAAGAGTTTAAAAAATGAATTGGATAGTACGAACCAGAGCTGTGATGCCCAGTACGTTCTACATTGATATCAATATTTGTAAAATAATAAGAGAAGTTAACCTCAATATAGTACGTAGAACACATCTGTATGATACTCTCCAGAAATTAAATCGAAAAACTTACATTAGTAACAAATAGTTTAAAAAAAATTAAAAACCAATTTAACACAATTAAAAGAATTTAACAAAAAAAAATTGCAAAACGATAAATTGCATAATATATCATTATTATTTTACAAATTATGAATTTAATATTTAAAAATAAGTATTTTATTTTGCAACTATAACTAGACTGTTTTTTATTTAGTTGTTTGTGGGGAGTTAGGTTTTAAAGTGAGGCCCCATCGAGAATGAGGCCCACAGCTTGTGCCTTATGGAAAATGCGGCCCTGATTTCCACTATATGAGAGATGCCAAATGGTGTATAAATAATAATGTATTAGAAGATGAAATGAACAATGCATAATTTCTTATGGGTTTAGGTAATTAACTATATAATGCTTGTTATAACCAAGTTCGACTGTACTTATGGGTTTAATGTTATTTTATTATTCCATCATTAATACTAATGCTTTTCTTCATCTTTTTATATTTGAGTATTCATATTTATATACTTGCATTTATATGTAAAATCAAATTTTCCTATTTAATAGAAGCCAAGTTTTTGTCGTCCTTATCCCAGGATGGAACTGTTAATGAACAAGCCCTTTCTGTAGAAATGCTAGGAGAGATCTATGGACCTATACAGAAACAAGTCCGTGAGAGTATTAGCAGACAGGAAGAGTTGATATCTGCTATTCAGGTTGGTGTATATGTATTAGTGTTTTTTTTTTTTTTTTTTTTTAACCCACGTGTTTTGTACAAAGTACATTTTTTCATACATTAGGAACTTGATATCCACAGACTGCAAGGTAAATGATTAGGTTTCTTGGCTTGCAAGAAATATTTTTTCATATATAAAATATATCATAATACTCTATCATGCATATTGATAACTAATAATTTTTCATGTTGTATGTAATAACAGCTGCCAACTCTGGTTACAGTTAGTTTTTCAGTATTTTTTGCAAAAACAGTTTTTCTCCAACTTTAAAAAATTGTGTAAATTTCTGCTTGTTTTTTTAGCACCTTGACCCATCAGATGTCTTAGTCTACATTGAAAAATAGAAATGCAGGATAATAGCCCCGTTTGGTGTGATGCTAATTAGCAATGTCTTTTAGTAAGATGCCAAAAAAATACAAACAACATAATTTCAGAATACATATACACAAAGATTTTCTATTGTAAAATCTTAAAAGAGGTAACAAAGTTTGTTTATATTATTTTCCTTATCTTGATGTAATCAGACATTTGCAAACAAATAAGCATGAGGTCAGTGAATAGAAAGAAATGCAAAAATAGATGTAGCATTTCATAGAGATGATGATATTTTCATGTGTACTATTTTTTTCGAAGTACATAATCCTCCTCTGAGTTTTGCTTATTGTGCAGGTGCATTGTTCAGAATATGTTTCCTGATAATGAAACAGCAAAAAGAAAGTTATTGCGGCAGATCAAAAACAGCAAGCACTGTTAACTAATTGCATGGTGGGGTTATGTTGTTGTTGTTATTTTGGTTTTTTTTAGGAGCATTAGCAGCTAAGGCCATATTGCTCCGGGAAATGCGGTGGTCATTCCCTGACCTTTCCGCATCCTCCGTATTTGGTGGTGATGGGCTCGAACCCCAGTCAGGGGTTCGAGCCCGTCACCTCCATAGCCAGGTGGGGAAAGAAGATGGCAGTAATCAAAGTGATTCCAAGCTATATCTTATTTTGGGTTGCTCTCAATCCCAGAATTTAAAGGTGACTATATAAGGTCCAACTTTAGGCACCTTCTGAATGTGAACAATCTGAAAGCATATGGGATTCCTTTAAAAGACTGTCTGGCATCTGGGTGTTGATAATATACCTGTTATAGCAGCATGAAAACTGAAATAGCAAGAAAGCTTGTGTAGCTAGACTGGTAGAACAGTGGCAACCTTTGACAAACTATTTAAATATATAAATAACCGCATGAGCATTCTTGGAGTCACCAAATTGAAAAGTAAGAATGATCATCTGTCTCATGTTCAAATCCATTTCACAGTCCAAGTTTCTAAAAACAAATTGATGAACTTAATTTGAACCCAAGAAAAATGTCTGAATTGCAAACTTCTGTTGAGAGAAACCCCAAATTCATGTTACCCTCACTCATGCAGAAAAGCAGTTCATGTTCCTGGCTTGAATAACCAAGTCCAAATTTATTATACAACAGTTTAAGTCTTTCACTACTGTTTTGGAAGTTGATTACCATAAAAAACTAGAAGGATAATTCTGACTTAGTCACTGGCATTCCTTGTGCCAAGGCCATGGAGAGTCTAATACAAGATAAGATTCTGTTCATTTGTTCAGTGAGAAAGTAAGTTATTGCTGCATGTGAATATATGGCACACAAGTCCCCATTGAAAAATAATGCTCTTATAAATGCTGTGGTAGTACAAATTTCATCAGTTGGCAGTGTATCATTTTCAAATTTGAAATTTTTTGTAGCCAATTTGCAGTACTTCTTGGTGTTAATAAAGAAAGAGAGGAAGCAATAGGTGTTTTGCAACATCTGTTCTGTCAGTTTAATTGTGAGGACTCCAAATGTTATTATGAAAGAAGAAAACCTATGTGCAGTGGTCCTTTAGTGAGAAAGTTTTTGTTATATATATATATATATATATATATATATACACAGGGTTATTCAAAATTAAGTCCAGGGTTTCAAACAATTCCTGTACACACATGAGCAGACATAGGAAGAAAGAAATATTTCCAGAATGCAAGTATAGTAATGAAGTTTTTTTTACATACCTCATAAATGTTCAATATGAGAGCCTTTAGTGATCCGGCAGACATCAACTCGGAAAAGGAATTCTTCCAATACACGGCTTAGTAAGTCAGGAGTGATGCTGTCAGTGGGTTTGGTGATCCGATCTTTCAGTTCTGGTATAGTCACAGGTAAGGGAGGCACAAAAACGTTATCCTTTACGAAACCCCACAGGAAGAAATCGCAGTTAGGTCGGGAGACGGAGGTGGCCAGGATTCGATCTGCTGATCTGCAGCACTCCCACATCCGATCCATCGCTGCGGTAAATGGCGGTTTAAAAAATTCCGGACTATGTGATGGAAGTGACATGGGCCACCATCTTGCTGTAGGATGAAGTTCGCACTATCATCCTGTAGTTGGGATAGAAGCTATGTTATGTTATTTGGTTTTTAGGAGCATTAGCAACTAAGGCCATATTGCTCTGGGATATGCGGTGGTCATTCCCTGACCTTTCCGCATCCTCCGTATTTGGTGGTGACGGGCTCGAACCGCGGTCTAATCAAGAAGCGTGTGCTACGCACTGCTGCTCCTTCCCACCTGGCTACGGAGGCGCCATGGGTAGAAGCCATATGCGTAATAAATCCAGATAAATCTCCCCAGTTACAATCTTTTCACAAAAGAAAAATGGACCATAAACTTTCCTTTGAGATATGGTGCAAAAGACATTTACTTTTGGAGAATCCTGCTCATGTTCCACATGTGTATGCGGATTCGATGTCCCCCAAAATCGCACATTCTGCTTATTCACTTTCCCCGACAAATGGAAGGTCGATTCATCAGAAAAAATCACTCTGTCAGCAAACGTGTCATCTTGTTCCATGCGGCTCTGCACTGCAGTGCACAGATCATCTGATTTCAAAGACTGCAACAGGGTTAGACGATATGGTTTCATTAGTAATCGCTTCTGCAAAACACACCAAACTGTAGTTTGTGGGATGTTCCACTACGAGGGCAAGCAAGTTCTTTGCTTTCCCTCGTAGCGGATTTCCTTGGGCTCCTTAGAAAAGTTTCCCTAATGCGTTCCACATTAGCATCTGATATGGGCGAGCGACGGGACTTTCCCCTTGCACAGACATCCTAAACTGCGTATACCATCGTTTAATTGTCTTGTCCGTCGGCGGATCTTTCTTAAATTTTGTCTGAAAGTGGCATTGCACAACAGTATACATGAAACTCCAACACAGTAAAAGCTTTCTCATTACACTCCGAAGCCATGTCGCAACAGAGCAGTACTGACGTCACAGGCAAACAAACAACTGCACAGCGGTATGCGTCCAATGCCATCTGGTGGTTAGCCGTTCAGCATACTGAACATCATGAGCGTGGGAACGAAACTTGAGATATTATGCGTTCTTTCGAGATGGCTACAAATGATTGTGACACATGCACTTTCCCAAAAAAAAATTCTGAAACCCCGGACTTCATTTTGAATAACCCTGTATATAAATAAATAAAAGTTGTAAGGATAAGAGAAGTAAAAAGAGTCAGTATTATATACATGATTATATTGTTGTGTATCATTAGTAAATTAATAAGAGGAGTTTACCTCAATATAGTACGTGGAACACTTCCGTATGATACCCTCCAGAAATTAAAACGGAAAAAAACGAAAAAATCGACAACTTACCGGTACATTAAAGTAAAATATAAATAATTAAAGTAAAATATAAATAATTAAATAATCAATTTAACACTTCAAAATCAATTCAAAACAATTAAAATTCAAATTAACGCAATTAAAAGAATCTAACGAAAATATTCAAAACGATTTTCCTTCCTGAAGCTGACAATGCTTTTCGACCGACTGTCGTGATCACAGGAATGAAAATTACCGAATCAGGCTAAACCTGCAACTTAAATAGTGATTATGTGTCTTCGCGCATGCGCGTAAAGGTCCACGCATCGGAGATCAAATATGGCTGCCGAACATTAACAGAATTCTCGTGTAATTTAATTTCAACGGTTTCTGCAATTAATAGTCGCGTATAATTACGTTGAACGTTAAGTATTTTGGCCTCGTTAAATAAAAAAGTATGTTTTTCGTTAATGGCATGAAAGGCTAATTCTGACGCTGCTGAACGAGAAGCACGAACAGAGGCTTCGTGTTGATTTACACGGATATTAAGAGAAAACCGCGTGGAACCCTGATAAGACGAGTCGCAATCACCGCAAGAAATGTTGTATACTAGATCATTAATTTGTGTTGCGAACGCCGAAAGAACCGAGCGATTGTTCAGTATAGTGTGTAACTTCCGTATAGGCCTAGCTATAATTTTAAATTCGGTATCTTTAAAGAATCTGTTAAGCTGTTTGTGCCACTGTTCAACATATGGGACAGAAATAAAGTATTTTTTGATATTACTATTGTTGATTGGTGCAGTATTTTGTATCCTATCCTTAGCTTGTACCCTAATTCGATTTATTGTGTTAATGGGATAACCCCTGTTCAAGAATCTGCTAGTTAATATTTGTATTTCTGAGTCTAAAGCAGAATCCGTCGTTGAATATTTATAGGCATTTAGAAATTGATTAAAGATAATCGATCTTTTGTAGGTGAACGGGTGGTAGCTATTATAATGTAGAAGCATACCGGTGTTTGTGGGTTTTCGATAGATGCTAAATTGTATTTTGTTCGAGTCCCGGGTAAGCGTGAAATTTAGAAAGTTTAATGACTTAGTATCCGTATCTTCCCTTTCCAGTGTAAATTTGAGTCTAGAATGAATATTGTTAAACGAATGTAAAATATCTTGGATAGTACTACTATCGGTAATAACTAGAACATCGTCTAAATACCTCCCATAGTATGTGATACGGGGACGAAAAGGTGTCAAATGTATCTGCTCAATCGTTGAGAGATAGATCTCTGACATTAAGCCACTCAGGCTCAAACCCATTGGTAATCCAAAAATTTGTTTGTACACCTTGTCTCGAAAGGTGATGTAGTTAGCCTCAACTAATAGTTTAATTAAGTGTAAAATCTCCTTTATAGGCAGCTTCGTATAATTAATCGGTGTCGAGTTTTTATTTAACATATCCCAAATAATATCTAATGTGTACAATAGTATACAATCGATACACACAATTATGGGAGATTTTTTGAATGGCTTGGTACAAAATTACATTAAATCTACACTAAGGTACTCGGCCCAAAGTTACCATATTTCTTTCCTAAAATATTGCCTTCAAAACAACATCGTTCCGAAGTTTGCCAGGGTAAATTTAAATCAAAAAATTTCAGGCATAAAACAACTATCACTGGCGACATCACGTAATATTGTTAAGCTTGCCTTAAAATCTCGATATTCGGATAAACAAAAATACCTTTCCCAGGTTAGGAAGCTTCGCGATAAATTAAAAAATTATCTACATCCGAACGATTGGTCTGTATTGAAGACCTCCATAGATTTGCGACGGGAAGCACAAGCCTCAGAAATAAAAAACAGACACGTTAATAAGTTGCAAACATTATCGAATAGTTCAAGACACGTTCATGCGAATTCTAACACATTGTCGCGAGCTTGCGACCAAGTTCACACGAGTTGGGTGACATCCCCCCCACAGACACATAACGCACTACCACAGAATATATCGGCTAGTTCACGAACACCCCCTCACCCAGTATCCAACGAACCGACATATCAACAGGTTACAAATCTTTCCTCGTGTACACTATCGCAGGACCAGATTTCACTTTTATCCAAAGGATTAAATTATAATTTACCACCTCGAAAGCTGCCAAAAAAACAATGCGTAATTGATTTTGAATTTGGACTTCGTAGTGTTCCACAAAAAGATGTATTTATTCAACAAGTTAACCAAGTAGTGAATAACATAAAAGAAACATGACTTCCTAAATTGAATACACATGACAGTTCAGCTTTACGAGAACTTCGAGAAAATAAGGACATTATTATACAGAGGGCAGATAAAGGAGATACAGTGGTAATACTAGATAAACATGATTATATTAATAAGTTAGATTCAGTTGTATCTGATAGCTCCACTTATTGTGAAGTGGACCCGACACTGTTTACCAATTTGGTAAATCAATACAATAAAACGTTAACCACATATCGTAAAAACGACTACATTACTATGGTTCAGTTGAAGGAATTGAAGTCCAGAACATACAATATTCCTGCACTTTTTGGTCAGGTAAAATTACACAAACCCGGATTTCCGATTCGACCTATTGTTTCCTACAGGAACTCGGCATTTTCAGCCTTAGCCACACGTGTATATAACATTATAAAACCTTTTAGACAGGTTATACAATTTGGGATTAAGAATTACGATACATTATTTAATAATCTTAAAGACTGTAGACTCGGCGACAATGACAATTTATTCTCATTAGATGTTACATCATTATATACGAATGTAAACGTTGAATACACATTAGATATTATTTGGGATATGTTAAATAAAAACTCGACACCGATTAATTATACGAAGCTGCCTATAAAGGAGATTTTACACTTAATTAAACTATTAGTTGAGGCTAACTACATCACCTTTCGAGACAAGGTGTACAAACAAATTTTTGGATTACCAATGGGTTTGAGCCTGAGTGGCTTAATGTCAGAGATCTATCTCTCAACGATTGAGCAGATACATTTGACACCTTTTCGTCCCCGTATCACATACTATGGGAGGTATTTAGACGATGTTCTAGTTATTACCGATAGTAGTACTATCCAAGATATTTTACATTCGTTTAACAATATTCATTCTAGACTCAAATTTACACTGGAAAGGGAAGATACGGATACTAAGTCATTAAACTTTCTAAATTTCACGCTTACCCGGGACTCGAACAAAATACAATTTAGCATCTATCGAAAACCCACAAACACCGGTATGCTTCTACATTATAATAGCTACCACCCGTTCACCTACAAAAGATCGATTATCTTTAATCAATTTCTAAATGCCTATAAATATTCAACGACGGATTCTGCTTTAGACTCAGAAATACAAATATTAACTAGCAGATTCTTGAACAGGGGTTATCCCATTAACACAATAAATCGAATTAGGGTACAAGCTAAGGATAGGATACAAAATACTGCACCAATCAACAATAGTAATATCAAAAAATACTTTATTTCTGTCCCATATGTTGAACAGTGGCACAAACAGCTTAACAGATTCTTTAAAGATACCGAATTTAAAATTATAGCTAGGCCTATACGGAAGTTACACACTATACTGAACAATCGCTCGGTTCTTTCGGCGTTCGCAACACAAATTAATGATCTAGTATACAACATTTCTTGCGGTGATTGCGACTCGTCTTATCAGGGTTCCACGCGGTTTTCTCTTAATATCCGTGTAAATCAACACGAAGCCTCTGTTCGTGCTTCTCGTTCAGCAGCGTCAGAATTAGCCTTTCATGCCATTAACGAAAAACATACTTTTTTATTTAACGAGGCCAAAATACTTAACGTTCAACGTAATTATACGCGACTATTAATTGCAGAAACCGTTGAAATTAAATTACACGAGAATTCTGTTAATGTTCGGCGGCCATATTTGATCTCCGATGCGTGGACCTTTACGCGCATGCGCGAAGACACATAATCACTATTTAAGTTGCAGGTTTAGCCTGATTCGGTAATTTTCATTCCTGTGATCACGACAGTCGGTCGAAAAGCATTGTCAGCTTCAGGAAGGAAAATCGTTTTGAATATTTTCGTTAGATTCTTTTAATTGCGTTAATTTGAATTTTAATTGTTTTGAATTGATTTTGAATTGTGTTAAATTGATTATTTAATTATTTATATTTTACTTTAATTATTTATATTTTACTTTAATGTACCGGTAAGTTGTCGATTTTTTCGTTTTTTCCGTTTTAATTTCTGGAGGGTATCATACGGAAGTGTTCCACGTACTATATTGAGGTAAACTCCTCTTATTAATTTACTAATATTATTATCAACGTAGAACATATTGAGTATTACAGCTCTGATTCATACTATCTAATTGTTGTGTATCGTAAAATCCTGGTGTCCTTCTCAAGTGTCAACCACCAGAATTGCACAACAAGATGACAGTATAGTGTCCTCTGTTTCTAACATAAAGTACATGTCATGACCAAATAAAATAACATCTGCTAGTCTGGGGAGATAAGGGTAATATAGATACGTGTTTATCTAATGATTTTGGTTATATTTCTTTCACTGAGAACTGAATTGTCATATTTCATGTTGATACACAGTAGAAAATAATTTGCTGGACTAATAGGGAGAAAATTATTTCTCCCTATTAGTCCATAAAGCCATAGGTTTACTGTATTTATTAAGACTATAAATTTGTGTTATTTGAAATATGAGTAGAATTTTTTGTTTTCAGAAATATTAAAAAAATTGACTTTTTAAATATTCCTAAAGAAGTTTAAGTAGTAAATATTGTAGTTTTTTTTTGTATGCGATAAAATATTGACTATTATAATCTTATTGTGTCTACTTTATTTTTACTGATATGCATTTTTGATATTTTTGAACAGAATACAAATTCAGAATTTTGCAGACAAAAAAATACGTCTGAGAGTTCAACTAATAGAGAAACTGTGTTGAGTGAGCTTGCTGCTGCCCATGATGCTTATATGGAACTTACAGCAAACCTTCAAGAAGGTACTAAAGTAAGTGTTGTTCCGTGTAGTCATTTCATAGCTTTTATTTTCATTTTAGAATTGTGATTTTTTTTTTTTTTTTTTTTTTTTTTTAATGAACTTAAGGCAATTTTATGTGTTTATCTATATTCCTCACAACAAAATAACTAAATCCACAGGCATATAAGTTAGTGCAACTGCATTATGTCTATATGTAGTGAATTAACCGAAGTTATTATAGTGGCATTGTTTCATTGCATCCCATCTCATATTGTGAATACCTTCACAACAAGTACCATTTCCTCAATAGAGAAGACTATTGTTAGTTGTTCTCAGTGAATACCACCCAGATGGCCATTTCAGGGTGGGCTATTCAGCTCTTAATCGGTGGGCAAGCAGTAATATAATACCATCAGGTATCTACCCATCCACTGATGAAGAGCCAGAGAGGGTCATCTGGGTGGTGGTATCCACTGAGAATCAGTAACAGTAGTCTTCTATGTTGAGAGGTGTTACTTATTCGAAGTATAATGGGATGGACAACTCATAAAGGTATTTGCAATGCGAGATGTAATAAAACGATGCCACTATAATAATAACTTCAGTTAATTTACTGTATATAGACAAGATGCTTTTGCACCTTATCTGGCTTATGTCTCTAAATTTTCCTGCAGTCTTTTGAGGGGGTTTAGCCTTGAATTTTTATTAACAAAATCTTCAGGTTAACTGCATGTCAGTGTCTTTTCTCATTTCTTTATCGTTAAAACTTAACTTGTCATGAGCAAAAACAGGACAATATGTTGTTTTATCTGATATTTTATTCCTTCATACCTTTTTGACTGTTCAAAAAGATAATCAGAAGTTAAAATGAATTCACTGTTTCACCATATTTTAAGATGTTTATTGAAGTGTTATCACATCAGTCTACACTTAAAACAGTTGGCTACATTTCACTGTTTTGCTGAACCTTTTCTTCAGGCCTCTGGTGGGGAGTCTTTAGAAGAAAGAAACCAGTTACAAAACAATTACAGTAATGTGAGATGCAGTTTCTCTGAAAGTGTGCATTTGATGTAGTAACAGCATTGAACTTAACAGTTAGCAGTTCACAGCCCTCTAAAGAGTAACATAATTAAAGAAAAGAAAAGGGCTTCTGAAGGAAAAACTGCAGATAATTGGGAGTTACAACAAACAAATCTATGTGATATAAAGAGTAATTAATAGCTAAGGACCTGTGACAATACAGAAAATGCTGAGAAATTCTTTTAATACATAGGAAACATAAAAGGAAATTTGTTTCCTTTTAAATAATAAAAGGAAACATATCATATTATAATACCAAAATTTAATATAAATTGTTAAATTTTACATTAAATAGCCAACTGTATTAAGTATAGATTGATGAAATAACACTACAGTAAACATTTTAAAATATGAGGGCATTAAATAAATTATCTACCTAACGCTTTTCTCATGGTTATATTTCAGTGATCCATGATTTATCATGTTCCTACATATCTCAACTTGAATCATACTAATTTTGATACAACTATGTTTTTAGGTTGTGCTGCTAACTGAAAGAAGAACAACACCTGTATCAAATTATAGATTTTCTGAAATTGGAGCATTGTTTAGTCATCAATTTTCTCACCAAAGAAGGAAATGGGCCAAAGGCCATTCATGAAAGTATGGTGGCTGTGTATGGCAACAGTGCACCTTCAGAGTACCAGTTGAAATTCTGGTGAAAACAATTCAAGTGGGGTATAGAGTCCATCGAATATGATCCATTCTCAGGAAGGCCTGTGGCAGCAACCACTCCAGAAATGTGCCAAGCTGTGGAAACCCTTGTGCTGAATACAGACATTTAAAGATGTCCCAGATCTCTAGGGAACAGTTATACCCCCACGAACACCTGGGGGATAACTAAGGTCAGTGCAACATGCAATCGTCACTGGGATCCTGAGACAAAGCAAGAATCAATGCAATGGAAGCTCAAGGGTTCCACTCAAAAAATTTCGGACACAACCTTTAGCTGGAAAGATTATGGCCACCAATATTTGGAATGCTAAGGGAATTTTGTACATTCACTACTTGGAACACAAGCAGACAGTCACTGGAGAGTCATATGCATTCCATCCCTACTGTACAACCTGAGGAATGTCATAAGGAAAAAGTCAAACTTTCCAGAGGTGTGCTGCTTTTTCAGGACAACTCATCAGTGCACAGGTCACATGCTTTTGCTGCTGCTTTGAGAGACTGACTTTACAGAACTTACCAATCCTCCACCTTACAGTTCAGATCTGCCCCTCCCCCAATGACTATTTACTGTTTCAACACCAAGAAAAACTTCAGTTCATAATAATGAACTGAAGTCTGCTGTTTCTGCATTCTTTGATGGGACAGGGCAAAGAATTTTATTTTCCTGGTATTTCCTCATTGCCAACAAAATGGAACAAGTGTATTGAAGTTCAGGGAGTGCATTGAAAAATAAAACCAGATTTTTGCCTCTATCTCATTTCCTTCATAGGCAGGTAGATAATTTATTGAATGCCCTTCATATATTTATGTGGTGTAACAGTGTATTCTTATCATTTAACTTCTAATAATGACTAACCACTTATTTCCCTTTCATTTAAAGTTAGCTTTTGTTAGCATGAATTTCAATTTTACAAAAGTTTTTGCATGACTTCAAAAAAAACACTGGTGCTAGGTGACCAACGAGAAGCCCAGGTCTGTGTGGGTCTTGTTACCAAAAAATAAAAAGGGATTTAGGATTGTTATAGTTGATGTGTTTGTCAGTGGTCTTGTTAGTCTTACATGCATTGAAGATTGCTTAGATAGTTTTCTTCATCCTTCTTTTATGGTGTTTTTTGAGTTCCCATTATTTGTGTTATCTGTTGGGCTACCTGTTGTATTCTCTTTTATTAAGGACAACCACCTTTATCAGTATTACCAGTTGTCAACAGAGCAATTGCTTCAGAGAGCTTTATGTGCACTGCATTCTTCACTTTCGAGATTGCATTTGGTTTTAACCCCTGAAGAAGCCACATATTCTCTCTACTGAAAGCAAACACAAAAGAGAATTTAAGGAAGCCTAACAAATATAATACAGCTGAGAAACAAACATCAGTTGCATTGACCTTCTATTCTTCACACAATTCTCTTTAAATTCCTGTGGTCTCATTCTTGGATTACTGACTTTACTTTCTGCCACATTTCTTCCTTTTAGAGCTGCATTCTCCTTTTATCTTCCAGTCATTGTATGCTTTGAGATGGTTGCTTTTGACACAGACAGTGATTTCCTCTGTTTTCTCAATTGTGGCTCCTGCTAAATGTGTTCGAATCATAACACCTTTCTGAAAATCAGAAAAATCGCCTATTTTTCCCCATGATCAATTGACTAAGAAGCTCCAGGACAGTGTTATCTGATACCGAAGAATTAGTGATCATACCCATGTGACAACTACATTTTCATACCATATATTTAAATTATCTTTTGATGCCAGTTGTGAAAGGCTTCTAATTTTTTGGCCAGTAGTATGTATAAAGAAGTTTTTTGAATGTAGTTATAAGACCACCTAGTAGCAATTCCTAATGCTCTTGTTAACATGCACAGCTGATGACGATCCCATTGCATTCTTCCAGTCAGATCACCAGCCTATAGTCTTGATATGGTTATTGGAGGTACCTAACTTCAACATCCCTGACAAAAAATAGCTAAACCAAGTACCTTAATCTTCAACTCTGTGTGGAAGCAGCATCCTGTATTCTCTGCTATGTCCTCATTGACTGCGACCTTATATGGAACCTACTATGCTGCTACCAAATGAGTTACAGTGACTCCTCGCTCCAGATTGTGGTGGACTCCTGACCTCAACAAAGCTTCAGAGAAAAATAATTGCTACACAAGAAATGGAAGCTTTCAAATGACAATCAGGACAGAATTGCATTTTCCCATGCCAGGGCCCACTTTAATTGAAAAAAAGCTGCAGCAACCCAAGAAAACTTAGACTGCACTCTGAGAAAAAGAAAGCCATTCTATGCTGCTCCATATTGCAAAGCCAGTCAAATGCGTGATGTTCAAGAATGGCTCAAACACATCACCAGGTTCTCAAAGGCAACAGCAGTCCTGTCTGCAACTCTTCAGCATGACTATGAACATCCTTCAGATGTCCTAGCAACTATCTGGATCACAAAATAGCAGCTCACACAGGCCATCAATTCCCTTCCCACAACAGGAGAGGATGGAATTCTGAAATTTATGATTAAATGTTTGAGTACTTTCATCATAGACCCTCCCCTTCTCTCAATCTACGCCAGTTGTCTCACTGATCATTACTTCCCATCACAATGGAATAAGTACAGAGTGTACCCCATCTCTAAAAACCAATTTGCCACACACGTCAGCCAGTTTAGACCCATCTCCAATTGCCTCCAGTCTGCTAAAAATTCACAAAAATCCTTGCTAACCACAATTACTCACCAAATCCTCCAGACATCCACTACGCCATCCCAGGAAAATCGTCAATTACCAACTTGGCAGCTACCACTGAATGCACCCTCTCAGCATTCAAACAAAGAGCTGAGCTTGCAACTACATATCTCAATGTAAGTGCAGCCTTTGATGCTGTGTCAATCCCTGCCTTACTCTTCCTACTTAAAGAAAAATTTTGCATTCAAGGTGATATGTTATACTTTCTCGAACCTTTGCTCTGTCACAGAACACTTATTCTCCATCGAGAACAACACACCCTATCCTGTGACATTACTGTTGGAGTTCTGCAGGGGGTCGTGTCCTATCTGGTGTTCTATTCACGGCTATTATTGTGCCCATCACTGCCTCCATAAATGGCCTCTTATGCTATGCTGATGACCTCAAACTGCTGACACAAGTTAACCCTGGAGACAACCCTGCTCAGCTCAGCAACAGGATAAATTCACAGTTTAGGAATCTTGAAACTTACCTTGCAAGCTTCAACCTTCAAATCAACCCACAGAAGTCTGCTCAGGTTATATTTTCCCTAAAATGTAAGAATTTAAATAGCCACTATGTGAACACTACCACACTCAGTACTTTTTTTTCCTAACAGTGATCATCTAGATTTAAATTTAGTATTTTTTTTTTACTTTGAATACAATTCAGAGTCAAAAATATCTAAATCTAAGTTCCAGAGGGAACTTAGCAATCTTTGCCTCTTTATCTCTCCTTTCTGGACAAAGGAGAGAGAGAGAAATATTCTACTGGATACTAAGTCAGCTACCACACAACTTTATCACTGGCAAAAATTACCAAATGAAAATATTAAGCAGATAATCTGAAGCATTGTGAATACCAGTGACAAGTAAGCTAGCAAGCCCAAAATTTGTGCTTGTATGCGCGCACACACTTGTGAGCCGAAGAATCCAGAATAAATCATAGTGAAAACCCTGTTCCCTCTGCCTGACATCACCGTCTACAATTTCAGCTGTAGAGGAATTTAAAAATGCTTTCATTTGTCAATGGGAAATTGAATCATCTGCCTCTAATGAGTGGCATATGAGCTGACAAATACCCAGCAAACTGTGAAGTGTGCCAAACCAAGTTCTTTGGTCATGGCTATCGAGCTTGGAGCAAATTGTCAAGAATTGTAATAGCTCAGCTATAAACCAGGCAGATATATATCGCTCATGCACATAGTCCCAGAGGAAAAGAACTCTCTTGGTGTGTCATGTGTGATATATCATTTGGGAATTTTTTACTATTTATAACTCACAGAAAACTAAAAGCTGAGAAGTCTCCTTCCTAAAAAGAATTTGCAACAGAACCATCTATAAATGGCAACTAGATTACACTTATTTTTAACATTCATCCAACTAATGACATTCTTAAAATAAGAATGGAGCCATACAACTGCTGATACTTTGATAAACCCAAAAACAAACAATCACAGTTGGTATGATTCATCAGAGCAGGTGAGTTTTCCCCAGTTTAAACTCTCGTGTTCTTGGCACTACAGCAGAAAATGCCGTCTCTTATATTTCTAAAGAGTTGATCATTTGTTGTCATAACTTATATGCAAGATAGCTATTCTCAATAGAATGCAATAAGCACATCAAAGTGGGTTATAGTTAACCCTCAGTGTGGTGTCAGTAATACTTTTGTCTTATAATTGCAATCTGTTATATATCTTTTAGTAAGATGGCCTATTGGAATATGCACTCCTTATGTAATATAGTCCATTTTCCTTCCTGCTACCGTTTTTGCGCCAATAAAATCAAAATCCCATCCCATCCCATCCCTTCCTGCTACTCTTCTGGCTTTCTATGCATCCAACTTTGTATTGCACTTACGAGGGCCAGTATGAAAATAATGTCTCCAAATTTTTCACTTTCAAATGTGTCACTGTAGATCATTTTGCCTCACTGAGTGGTCACTAGAGGTAGCTAGTTTCACCATACTGAATGGCGCTGTGATCAGTCTCGGTGCAGCAGCACACGTGTAGTTCAAAATGGTGGATGTTACAGATATATGTATCAAGCAAAGAGTGGTGATTGGATTTCTTACCAAGGAAGAAGTGACATCTATCAAAATCCATACACGTCTCAAAAATGTTTATGGTGACAATACTGTGGATGTGAGTACAGTTAGACGTTGGGTAAGACACTAAGAGTGGAGAAAGTGACATTGTTGACAAGCTTGCTTGGGTCTTGCTTGTGGGCCTTCTTGGAATGTGGCACCACAATCAATTCAGATCAATATATGGAAATGTTGAAGTTGAAAGCTTGCATCCATAGAGTTCGGCCAGACAAAAATCTTAATGAGGTTCTTCTCCATGACAGTGCACGACCCCAGACCATTCTGCACATGATGGAGGCCATTGCAAAACCAGAGTGCACTATTCTTCCTCACCCCTCTTGTAGTCCGGATCTTGCACCTTCTGACTATCACCTCTTCGGCCACTGAAGGATGCACTCTGTGGAACCCATTTTATGGATAATGACCAGAGCAAGAGTGTAAGGACTTTTACAGGATTGGAACACAGTGTCTGACTTTGAGATGGTGGAAGTGCATAGAAAATGATAACGACTTTGTGGAAAAATAACAGTGTTTTTATTAATGATTGAGGATTAATTGATGTAAAAGGCATAGTTGTAGGAATTAAATTTTCTGAATAAAAAAAATAGAAGGCATCACTTTCATTCTGCTCCTCTTATTTCCTATCTACCATTTCAGCAACTTCTTGGTGATGCCAAGAATCATAACCATTTACAACTTGTGTAGATTACACTATTGAGGTGATAACTGAACTCTACGGGCCTTACCTTTGGGCATACACATAGTTTCAAAAAGAAATTTTATTTAAAATACCTTATACAGAGAAGAGTCACTTTTGGTGTATATGACAGCCTTCAACTTCCAATAGGTGTCATCCAGAATTTGCCTCCATTTCCTTCTACAAAGTAGGAGGAAATGAGGGAGCTTATTGTTTTTGATTTTCAGCCCAAGCTCCTGATCCAACTCCCTCCCCTTCACACTGCTGTTGCAGTGTTATGTGTGATCTATCTTCAAATCGTATCCACCACAACAAATTTGGGGGGGGGGGGGTAGACAAGGCACAGTTTTGTGCACAGTAAGATTTCTGTTACCCAGTCACCATCCCATGTTGAACTTTGATCCATACTAACTTTGACATATTGCCACGGCACAGGCAGTCCCACCAAATTTATGTTGGTATGGTATATTTTAGCCAAGGTGCAGTTCTTCTGGCACAATACACAATATTTTTGGATGGGTTGGCATCCAAATACTTTTGATTACATAGTCTTGTATGGTAATTGACTGTCAGTCTCACCCTTAAGTATATTTTTAATTTTTTAAATTTATTGTACACAGATAATTAACAGATATTTATTTGTTTTCATGTAATTTTCAGTTTTATAACGACTTAACTCAGCTCCTAGTGAATTTCCAAAGCAAAATCAATGACTTCTGCTTTGCCAGAAAAACTGAGAAAGATGAACTATGTCGAGATATGCAACAGAGTATAGTAAATCAAGCTTCTCAGCCTTCTCCAGCTCCACCTGCTCATCATGTTGCTACATGTAGGTAATTTGTATATATTTATGCAGTTTTATGATTGTCTTAATTTCTTCTGATTGCTCTAGAATAACTTTATAAAAGTAGAACTGAAATCTGGAAAATTTTCCAAGTAGAAAAAGAGCCCTGAATTTTGTGAGCTTTATTATCTAGCTTGCTTGAAAAATTGAAAACATATATCAGATAATATTTGGAACAAATTATTTTTTCTTATTTGATGTGAGTAGATGCAAGTATATCATTGATGTGCAACATCGATGATATACTTTTCTATTATTATAAAACACCTGCTGAATATGTACATAGTCAAGTACAGCACAGAATAAGTACAGAATAAATTAACAACTTTCTTCCAGCTTCCTGGCCTACAGTCTGTATCTTGTAAACAGTGTGATTTGTTTGCTGTATCAGCATGTAGTACAAAGTGCTATTGGAAGTTTTTAAGAATACTTGCATTACAGTAATTTTCAAACCCATCTGGGAATTTTCTGATGTTTTTAAAGCACCAGAACTGTGTTTAACCCACATCTTAGATAAAAATGAATGTCTGTTTTGTGCCGTGTCAACAGGGTTCAACTCACATTTTGTTAATGGATATCTAGACAGTATGTGCAATCTGTTGGTGCAAATAGCAAAGCATGTCCAAGTTGGGATGATGCCAACAGGGTTCAACTCACCTTTGTTTATGGATAGCTAGTCAGTATGTGCAAATCGGAAAGCATGTCCAAGCTGGCACGGCCCCCCGAGTGCCAAGCGATATTAGTGACCACAGCGCCTTTCCAGAGTGATTATCTAGTACGCTTAATTGTAAATACGTTTCTCCTGAGTTTCGAAAGTCCGATAACTCCTGAATATTATAATTAAATAGATATATTCAAATACTATAACCTAGAAAGGAAAGCCACCTTTCTTTAATCCCTCTTTTTATTTTTAGTTATTACTAACCCTTTTCTTCGCTTGGGTCACTAGGTGGCACCGCTCTTGCCTCCATGTGGCGGGGCTGGTAACCTGGGAGAAAAAGACATCTCCCAGGGCCAAAAAGAGCATATCATGAGTAAATCAAACTCAGACTTATCTGGGCTGCCAGATGCAACCCAGATATCAAAAAAGAAAGACAGTTCCACAGCAGGAACGGCAAAGCGCCAAAAAACTGAGCCAGAGACATATCCAATTCCAACCTATCTGATCATCCATTCAACTGGTGAGAATGCAGTTGGCAAACTTTCTCCCTTTAGAATTCAAAAGGAATTGGAAAGTAAAGCAGGATCTCCGAAATCCGTAAAAAGACTCAGATCAGGAGATATTCTCATTGAAACATCTAATGATCAGGAGATATTCTCATTGAAAACATCTAATACCAAACATTCTGAGCGACTTCTGAAAAACAAAATTTCTTTTGCAGGTCTCCCAGTAACTGTAATGCCCCACAGATCACTAAACACCTCTAAAGGAGTGATCTCAAACTGGGACTTACTAGATGTAACTGAAGAAGAAAATGCCAGAAGAACTGAAAGAACAAGGAGTTATTCATGTCAAGAGAATCTCCATGAGAAAAGATGGTAATCTGATCCATAACCGCAATCTGATCTTGACCTTTAAACACACCGAATCGTCCCATCATCCATTAAGGCCGGATATCTGGTATGTAATGTCAGACCATATGTCCCAAACCCACTACGGTGTTTCCGATGCCAGAAGTATGGACATTCCCAAACAGCTTGCCGGGAACCCCTACTTGCGCGAAGTGTGGTTCAATCGAACACGATTGCGAAAACTGTAATGCTCCTCAATCAGTATGTCCAAATTGCAAAAAAGATCATCCCGCTTATGCCAGAATATGCGAGCGCTGGAAAAGTGAGAAACTTATCCAGAAATATAAAACTGAGCATAATGTTTCTTACCAAGAAGCAAAAAGAATCATCTCACCACCAACTCGTGCAGACAGACCTACGTATGCCCAAGCCACCAAAAAATTCCAATCAACCGGATCGCAAACTGAACTAACAGTATCCCCAAAACAGTCTTTCTCAAATTACGTAAAATCTTTGTACAGTGCAACTCAAACCCAAGCAGTAAATACACCAATTACCATACCACAAGAAAACGTCCAGACTCCGGATCAAGGACCCAAAGAAAAACATATCCTAACTTCTAGTCACCAGCAACAAATGGACACTAAAGAAAAATCAGCAGATGACCCTGTTCTTCAAATTTTTGTTGAAGAAGACATGGACACCGAAAGGCCTTCCTTCCCAAAAAAAAAGATAAAAACAAAAGTGAAAAACAGAAAACTTCAGCAACCCGAAAACGCTCAGAAAGTCTAATAAGAGATAAATAATGAACAGAATAATACAGTGGAATTGTCATGGATTCCATGCCAATATCGATGACCTATACGATCTTTCTGTAAGTACTCACCAATATGTCTCTGCCTTCAAGAGACGTATTTAAAACCCCAAAATATACCAAAACTGTCTCGTTATAACATTATTAGAAAAGACAGAACCAATCAGAATATTGCACATGGTGGTATAGCTGTTTTAACAAACCCACATATTCCTGCCAAACAGGTCTTACTGAACTCTCCCCTCGAGGCAATAGCAGTCCGTGTGGCAGCTGACATCCATATGACAATCTGCTCCTTATACATCCCACCAAGCTATACCTTCCAACAAAATGATCTCAACAATCTTATAGCTCAACTCCCAACACCTTTCCTCATTCTGGGAGACTTAAATGGTCATCACACTCTATGGGGTAACAACAACATCGACCAAAGAGGAAAACTAATTGAACAGTGTCTAGACTATAACAGCCTCCTTCTTCTAAATGACAGTTCACCTACATACGTTCACCTTCCTTCAGGAACAAGCACTGCAATAGACTTGTCTATCTGTTCAGCAACCTTATATCCTATTCTAAAGTGGACGATAAACAACGATCCGCTACATAGCGATCATTTCCCCATAATAATTGAATTACTTAATAAGCCCTCTCATCATCCTACTAAAATTCCACATTGGCTCACTGAAAAAGCAGATTGGCAGTCCTATAAAAAATTAACTAAGCTTGATCCCGAAATAATCCAAAATTCCACAACTGATGAAGCAGTTGACTATGTCACAAAAACGATATTACATGCAGCAGAACAAACTGTCCCGAAATCCTCATCAAAATTACCGATTCATCCAAAAACCTGGTGGAGTGATGAATGCCTTGTGGCTAAAAAAGAGCAAAGCAAAGCTTGGAATTCTTTTTGCCAGAGTCCAACTACAACCAATCTCATTCAATATAAGCGCGCTAGAG
The DNA here is from genome assembly GCF_048544385.1 of Mastigoproctus giganteus. NCBI lineage: Eukaryota > Metazoa > Arthropoda > Arachnida > Uropygi > Thelyphonidae > Mastigoproctus > Mastigoproctus giganteus. Next base: position 65,535,243 of record NC_143575.1, read on the forward strand.
CAAGAGCGAGATATGTCAGACGCTGCAATAAAAAGGCTGCTTGGATCCGCTTCACTTCAACTATTAATCAAACAACGCCTACACATAATTTGGAAAGCAATCAGAAAAATGAGTGGCAAATATAAAACGATACCTCTACCCATCATGGAATGGAGAGGGCAGAATGTAAATGATCCTGCTGGAATTGCCAATATACTAGGTGAAACCTTTGCAAAAACATCAGCAATAGAAAGTTATACACCGACTTTCAGAAGATTAAAAACAAGTTTAGAGAAACAAAAGTTAAACTTCTCTTCAAAAGGAGATGAACAATACAACTTACCTTTTACCATTCACGAATTACACAGAGCTTTGTCAACATCTAGACGCAGTGCTGTAGGACCAGATAATATTCACTATTCCATGATTCAGAAACTTAGTACCGAATCATTACAGTTACTTCTTCATCTATTCAATAGACTCTTCCTGGAAGATAAATTCCCTAATCAATGGCATCGTGCCACAGTCCTTGCCTTCCCTAAACCAGGTAAAGACCCTACAAATCCCACTCATTATAGACCAATTGCCTTGACCAGTTGCATTTGCAAAATTCTTGAAAAGATGGTGAACCGCCGACTGATCTGGTACCTTGAAAATCTCAATCTCCTACATTCTGCACAATACGGTGTCTGACAAAACAGATCTACACTAGATATACTAGTCAGACTATAAAATTCCATTCGAAATGCATTCCTCAGATCGGAACACCATGTGTTAGTCTGCTTTGATATCAGTAAGGCCTATGATTCCACGTGGAAGTATGGAATACTCCGTGAACTGCATTGCCATGGACTTCGGGGTCACCTCCCGATTTTCATACAGAATTTCCTATGCAGGCGTACATTCCAGGTTCGATTCAAAACCTCACTGTCCCAAGTATTTTCCCAAGAAGAAGGAGTTCCTCAAGGCTCTGTACTCAGTGCTTCACTTTTTATAATTGCAATAAACACCATTGCCGGACAAATTCCAAACACTATTGATAAAGCACTGTAGACGACCTGAGTATTTGGTGTCATGCAAAAAACATGAATACTATTGAGAGACAGTTGCAAGGGGCAATAAATAAGATCTGTTCATGGGCTCAGACTAATGGATTTCAACTTTGTCCGGAAAAAACATTTTGCATCCATTTTTGCTGCCAACGTAAACTCCATCCCAATCCAGAGCCAGAACTGAATCGCCAACCAATAGCAGTTCATCCGAGCATACGGTTCTTAGGAATCACTTTAGACCAGAAACTCACTTTTGTTGAGCATATCAAAAGACTAAGAAACTCATGTCAACAAAAACTAAATATCATCCGGGTTCTCTCTGCAACTAATTGGGGAGCTGATCACCTTACTTTATTACGGCTATATAGAGCATTAATAAGATCAAAACTTGACTACAGAGCACCAGTCTATAGTTCAGCAAGACCTAGTGCCCTTCGCTGGCTTGACCCTATCCATCATAGTGGAATACGCGTTGCATTAGGAGCATATCGCACGTCACCAATACATAGCTTATATGCTGAAGCACACGAACCTCCTCTCTCGATCAGGCGACAACAACTGATACTACATTATGCCTATGAAATTAGATCTATGCCAGAACACCCAAATTGGCAGATACTTTTCTCATCACAGCACACCAGGTTATACCAAAACCGCCCTAATTGCAATCGTCCTTTGGGTATGAGAATAAAACGCCTCTTAGAAGAACTAAATCTAACCTTAGACAATGTGGCACATAGCCTCCCACCTCTCTTGCTCCTTGGAATATCATTCCTCCCTCATGTGATTTACATCTGCATGAATGGAATAAATCTACATTGCATAGAGAAAACTTCTTGCAGCTATACCATACAGTAGTGAACCAGTTTCCTAGCTTTTCCATAGTACATACTGATGGATCAAAGAATGATGTCCACGTTGGAATCACCGCAGTTTTCCCAAACATCACATTAGCTTATCAGTTATCACGTGAGTTCAGTATATTTTCCGCAGAACTAATAGCAATTCAGGTTGCACTGAATCATATCGAGTCTTCCGATATTAACAACAGCATAATTTTCACAGATTCCTTAAGTGCCCTTCAAGCACTAAAAAACACAATGAACATCACCCACCCAGTTGTGAAAAGAATAGTCAGCTCTCTGCATACCTTATCAGTACTTGGGAAAAACATACACTTCTGCTGGGTCCCAGGACATATGGCAATCCCTGGAAATGAACTAGCGGACAATGCTGCCAAATTAGCTCACCTTCCACCCGAGAACAAGTGGAAAGTGCCTCATCAAGACTATCGACCAATAATCCAGGAAAAATGCACGTGCCAATGGCAGTTATTATGGGAAAATCAGCCAAACAATAAACTTCGAAGTATCAAGCCAAACCTTGAGCGATGGCCTTCCAGCTTCAGTTCAATCCGACACCAGGAGGTAATATTGGTTCGTCTGCGAATAGGACATACAAATGTAACTCATGGTTATCTTTTAAGAGGAGAGATACCCCCTCAATGTCATCGCTGTAATACAATGCTTACAGTGAAACACATTCTTGTTGAATGCACAAAATATACAAGAGAACGCCAGAATCTTTACACTTCAGCCACAACAAAAGATCCTACACTTGCCTCACTTTTAAACAATGAAACAAATGTCTCAAGCATTTATAACTTTCTCAAGATAATTAAAGTATATCACCTCCTTTAGTTAGGGGAAAAAAAAAAAAAAAAAACTTTCTGGTCCCTTCTTTCCATTTTCTCTATTTGAGAAGAAATTACATGCATAGTTACCATATGCATGGCGCACTATGGCCATAGTTGCCGATGTGCCCAATAAATTCCGAAACAAACAAACAAACCAAGCTGGCACACCATTTTATTTCTAAACAGAATGTTCGTGAATTTTCTGTTACTATTATTTTTGGTACAAAGTCTTTTTCTTAAATTGTCTACAGCTGAGGTGGTTTGCATGAAGGCTCACTATATCAAAAGAAGCTTAATGAAAAAGCACTGGACAAAAGTGCTTATGGTTTCTAGTACTTAAACAAATATTCCAATGCCGTTAATGGAGTAGAGAGATAAAAGGGAAAATATTCATTGGCAGATAAAGATGTTAATGAAAAATAGCCCTTTTGATGATGTACTCAATGTATGAGGGTGGGAAGCAGGTTCAAGGTACACCAAAATTTATAAGAAACCAAAGATTAAAAAATTGAGGAGCCCATTGAATAGAATAATGAATTGTGCCCTATGAAATAGTTGTTACATATGCCAGTGCAAATAATTCTCACTTTTTTTTTCCCACTTCCATTTGCTTACCCAAATTACATATAGGCTAGCATAAATTGAGGACTTCATATATTTATAAAGTACGGTTGGTTATTTGTTAGGTTATTTGTTATTAGTTATTATAAATATATAATTCTGCAGATTACTTTTTTAAAAAACACTTTTTTTTTTCCTTAGCCCAAATGAACAAACCTACTCCTCCACCAAGGCCACCACCACCACAGTCTACTGCACCAGCTGCTCCAGCAAGCACACCTTATCCAGTGGCACCTTCACAAGGTGGTGTTAATCCTCCCCATCCACCTCCACCATATCCAACTTATCCAACATATCCTTCCTACCCATATCCTCCTGCTCCAATGCCAACTGGTTATAATCCATATGTGCAGCCAGCAATACCTACTTTTCCACAAGGTGAAATTTTCCTTTATATTATTTAATATAGTTTAAATTATTTTGAATTAACTGCCACATTTAAATTTATATGATTGAATTGGATTATAGTAGAGTATTAGTTAAGTTCATTGGTAGACTAACCCTACATTGTTTTCAACCCTAAGTGGAAAAGAGTGCGTGTGCATGCATACGCTTCTCAGCACTGTTTACCAGTGGTGGATAACTGAATGACAAAACATTCTGTAATGTAACTGCTAGGATAGCTTCACATGCTTGTTTAATTTCATTCTCCTTTAATTGTTGAATAGCTTCACATGCTTGTTTAATTTCATCCTTTAATTGTTGAAGTGTGGCTGGTTTTCTACCATTTATTACATCTTTCGGTTAGTTCCACAAGTAGAGGGCAAGTGAGGTAAAATCTGGTGAATGTGGGGGGGATACTTTACAACCCCCCTTGTTGGCCTGTCTACCAGTCTGTCAAATGATTATCAAAATAGATCCTGACTCTCTCTTTCTCTCTCTCTCTCTCTCTCTCTCTCTCTCTCTCTCTCTCTCTCTCTCTCTCATGGTGGTAATGTGGGGTTACCCCATCCTATGGTAGAAAATCACATTGTGATGGTAGTTTTATGGCAAATTTGGATCTCCAGTGTCTGAACTTCACACTTATCCTTGAATTTCCAGCAGAATTTTAATTTTTTTTTTTTTTTTTTTGTTTGTTTTCATGTTAAACATCAGCTATAGTGATGATTGTGGATTATGGATTCACACTTGGATTATGGATTCATTTTATTTTAGTTTTGAAACTAACACCATTTTTTTTTATTAGCAAATGATTACACATTATTAAATATTTGATTAATGTGTGTACATCTTTTTTGAGACATCCTGTAGTATTGTCATATCTAGCTATGCTACCACTTTCTTGTACCCCACTGTGGCAGGACACTTTATTCAAATAAAGGGTCAGCACCTTGCCCCATTATTGCCAAGATGTGAACTCCATTTCTTGATACTTTTTCACAACAGATGGTTAGCACAACAGATGGTTAGCTAAAGTGGGGGGGGGGGTCTGTGAGTTGGCCTTCATGTTCACCTGACATCACACCCTCTCCTTACCTGCAATCTGTAGAAGAAATTAAAGACATTAACATGTAATGAACATTGATTGAGATATACTGAGAAGAATGTAGAACAAAATTCTTTCAGATGGGATTGTCTTGTATTACCCACAGCATTAGCATTTAGCACTTGTGAAAGAAATTTCTTTATTCATAGGACCTTTGTTTTGCAGTAAACCTTTGTTCAATATGTGTTGTGAATAAAAAGTTAAAAGATCTTCAAATTGTCCACTCTCTTAAAGCCAACCTTTATTTTATTCAAAAGCAACTTTTCTATTGAGTGATTCAGTTACAGTGTTTACTTTTAAGTTTACAAGACTATTTTGTTTAGTAGTGTTAAATTAAGATTGCATATCATTTGTATGGATGAAAATTGATTTGTTTTCCAGAATTTTAATTATTATTATTTTTAAAAAAAATTTATTTTTATATTTTGTAATTTTAACACTCCTGTACTTTGTAGGTTATCAAGGTCAACCACCATATGGGCAGTATCCATCTTATCCTACTGGAACTTATCCATATCCTCAGCAACATCAACAATGGCACTGAACCCAAAATAGTTTGAGAGTACTATTATTGTCAGTTACTGAAGCCTTAGTTATTCAGCCTGTCTATTACTCATGCTGCTGCTCCATTTTCATTTTAAATAAAGTAATAATGATGGAAGTGACAAAGTTTCATGCATGATTTGGGAAAACTTCAGTAGATGATAAATGCTTTTCATGTAGAGGAAGCACTTGCTTCTTTTTTTTTTTTTTTTTTGTTGTGATAGTTTGCGTCTTTTTATTCTCAAAAATAGTCAAATAGCAGCAGCTGGCACATGATTATTATAGCAGGCAGTCTGTCAATGTGTGAATACATGACTGAAAAATGACCTAGCATAGGTCACAATAATAATTTCTAAATGTAATTTTATTACAGCATTGTTACTTTGTTTATTCTTTATTGTCTTAATGTTGAACATGGAAATAACTTATCTATAAATATGGTTATTTATCTATTCTTGCAAAGTTAAAATATTGGACTTGCTCAGCATTCGAAGATATTACATTAATCAGCCATCTCTTTTAAAGAAAGGGGATGATTAATTTAGATCTATATATTTATAGATTGGAAATGTAGTTTTTTAATATTAAGTTTCAATAAATGATAAAACTCACTGTGAAAGATGAATGAAAATGTTGAAGGTCCATTAATAAAAATTCATAGTGAAAATGAATCTTTTGTCATTTGCACTATTCATTACATTCATTTGTAATTTGAGAACCAAGGGGCTAATGTAAAATGGATCTGTTTTACGGGTATTTAATCATTTTGTGCCTTTGTTTTTGTGCTTGTCAAAATAGATGAATTTTAGAAAATAGCTACATTAGTTTTGTGCTACTGTTATTAGTTTTTAAATTTTTCCACTGAAACAAGTTGCAAATAGTCAACAGTTTTGAAATCCTTGATATTATGTTTTATGCTGCAAATATGCGAACAGTTGAATAACTAGCCAAAGAATAAGAATGTAATTAATGTAAAATATTTCATTTAAATTTATCACGCAATAAATTTGATATCAGACAGAGAAGGGTAAATTTTTTATAGCTTTGCTTTATGTATAATAATAATTATGACAATAAAGAAAATGAAAAGATTTAATAAAATTCCTTATTAGTGACTAGTTTACTTTAATTATTTGTTTGTTTTTGGAATGATTTTCACTTAATGCTGTCCATGTGGTCATACATAATATGGTTGTACCCTCTCTCTCTCTCTCTCTCTCTCTCTCTCTCTCTCTCTCATGTTACGTATTTATAACTATAATTTTTATAATTATGTGATAACTTTTACTTAAAATAATACAAATGTGTCTATTAATCTATGTCCAGCATTTTTGCTTTTGTCTGTGTCAAATCCCATGAAAATAAAGTATTTTGTAATATCCTATTTCAACAGCAGACATCTCATCTCATTGAGCACTCTAAAGTGAGATGAGGTTTGTTTGACCTGCCATAGACTAAAATCTCTCTCTCTCTGCATATTTCATGTGAGTGTTATTTAACAAGAGTATAACCAGGAACTAAAAACTTGAGAGTGGATATTGTTGTTATAAGGTTTGGAAGTTAGAGGTAGTATCAGGAGACGGAATATGACATAAGTAACAATACATTCCCTTCACAAGCTGGAAGAAAGAACAAAAATAGTATGAATGTAGCTTGTCAAACTAATAGAGCAAACTTATCTGTGAAAAGATCTAATCTCAATGGTCCATTTCCACTTACAGTCCGCCAAAACCCCATGTACTTTTTCAGACAGAATCTCAGTTATCGGTTGATTCAACAACTGCTCATCTCAATTGCCCTAATTATTCGCTGTATAATTACTTTCGCCTCAAAGGTGGTACTTGTGCATATGTCTGTTCCGATATTCCCTGTCAGAGACTTGGTAATTTGGAATCTCCTCTTTACGATCTTCTCTGGCTTAAAATCTCTCTACCTCATTCTGTCAAATTCATCTGTTGTCTCTACCGTTTTCCCAACTCCACTAATCACTTGGAACTCTTTGACTTCCTCTCTTTGCAACTTGACTTTCTCCAGTCCAACTTTCCTAGCAGTGAGGTAATTTTCCTTGGTGATTTTAATGTTCACAACTCCAGCTGGCTTCTGTTTTCTATTCACACAGACCAAGCTGGTCGAGATGCTGAGGCTTTTGCAATTACTAATGACCTCGCACAGATTGTTCATTTATCTACCAGAATACCGGACAATACAATCATACAGCCAACACGCTTGATCTTTTTCTCACAAACAACTGTTCTAAGTACACAGTCGAAGTGAGTTGTCCTTTATGCACATCAGATCACAACTTGGTGATTGTCTCTTCTCCAATGGAGCCTTTATCTCATGGCTATTCCTAACCTCGTGTTGTTTGGCATTACAAGAATGCAAAAGTGGGATGACCTGTGAGATTTCTTTTCCCTGGTTGGATTACTGTTTCAAAACTTCTGATGTCAACGTTTGCTCAGATCGCGTAATTGAAATTATTCTTTCAGGAATGTAATCCGTTATTCCACACTCCAATTTAAAATCTCGTCCTTTATCTAAACCTTGGTTTTCCAGTAAATGTGCTAAAGCTGTTCAAGAGAAGAATGTTGCATATTATAATTGGGTTGTTTCCAATTCTTCAGTTTCATTTTCTGTCTACACCAAAGCTCGCAACAATTGGAAAAAGCAGTTATTAAATCAGTCCAAACTAGATTTTGAACAGGCTAAGAGAAAAAAACTTGCTTCTTGCTCTAATGGTAGCCGAGCATTCTGGTCTCTTGCCAAAGCTATTGGCCACAACTTTTGACCATCTCTGCTCCCACCTATGTTAAAACCAGACTGTTCTATTGTCGCTTCAGCCAAGGATAAAGCTGATCTGCTAGCATCCCATTTTTCTTCCAAATCATGTAATATGATCTTGGCAAAACACCTCCCACCATTCCCAACACACTCCATTCAGTGCTTTCTGTGGTCTTCCATGAAAAGGATGTCAGAAGAAGGAACAAATCTTGATGTTAAGAAAACACCAGGTCCTGGTGGTATTTCTCCGCTTGTTCTCAAAACCTGCGCTCATGAACTTACTCCTGTTCTTTGCTGCATTTATTCACTTTCTTATTCGAAAGGTGTTTTTCCTTCTTGGAAATTTGCTCATATCCGGCCAGTTCCTAAAAAGGGTGACAAATCCCTCTCATCCAATTATCATCCTATTGCAATTATTCTACTCTTTCTAAAGTAATGGAGAAATCAATTAACTGCCAACTCTTAAACTATCTAGAAACTTTGTCTGATCCACAATCACCAGTATGGATTCCATCGGTGTTGATCCACTGGTGATATTCTGGCTTACGTTACCCATTTATGGACAAATTCAATGGAAATGTTCTGTAAAACACGAGCAGTCAGTCTTGACATCTCAAAGGCTTTCAGCTGTGTCTGGCATAAAGGTCTTCTAAACAAGCTTCCATCTTATGGTTTGCAAGCTGTTTTTTGTAAATTGGTTATCCAGTTTTCTCTCTCACTGCTCACTGAGAGTGATGGTAGACGGCTGTCTTCTAACTTCTCCACTAATGCTAGTGTCCCCCAAGGTTCAGTTCTTAACCCCCACTCTTTTCCTCTTGTATATTAATGACCTTCCATTGACCAGAAATCCTATCCATAGTTTTTCTGATGATAGCACATTGCATTCCAGTTTGAGAAACCTCACTCTGCTCAATCAGCATCAACTTCTCGAATATCTCCTACCAGTTCCTTAAATACCGATCTCCAGGTAATTCTCCAGTGGGGCAAATGAATTAGTTGATTTCAATCCTTCTAAAACTGAGTCCTGTCTTACATCTTGCAAAAAGGATTCTTCTGCTCCTACGCTTATCTTTGGTGACACTCCAATTTCTAGGCAAGATGATATATCTCTTTTGGGAATTACCCTGACCCTGACTTCTAATCTCTCTCTTGGCACAAGCACATTACAAATATTGCTTCCTCTGCATCTAAAAAACTTGGTTTTCTGTTAGATTCCATTCAAAAGAGGGCAGTTCACTCTGTACAAATTGCAAAACCTCTCTCAGGCTTCTAGATTTCATTCAGAAAAGGGCAGTTAGGTTAATTAATGACTCATCTCTAACAGTCTCTCCACTCTGTCTCATAGACATACTGTTTCTGCTGCATGCCTTTTCTACAGATATTCCCTCTTTCTCTCTCTCTCTCTCTCTCTCTCTTTCAAAATAGTCTGAACACGTGCCACCACTAGCCAACATCCATTTACTGTACAACTTCCAACTCACAGAACCAACTTTTCATCTTCTTCGTTTGAAGTTGGACGTTAAATGCACGGTACTAAACACTATAGATTCTAATACCTCTCGTGTTCAGTGTTTTCGTAAAAAAAAAAAAATAGCTATTGTCCTTAGCACCAATGTTAGATTTCAAAGTCCTATCCTAAAGACTATGTGCAATGAGGTAATGCACATAGGCTCTAGGATCTCTGAAACCTCAAGTACACCTTACTGCCTATACCTGCCTTAATGAAAACATCTCCTGTTAAGTTGTGTTTTAATTGTAATAACCTAATTATTGCTCATGGGTTATGATTACCTATAACTGAAGCCAAAGAGTTCATATTAGGTTCGTGCTGAATTTAGTCACAATTCACAATTATGTTATTAAGTGCATAATTTTAAACATGTGAACAGTCTTGAAGGTGAAATCAGTATGAACTCTGGGGCAAGTTTACTTGAGAATAAATACTAGGATAAATTAGTATTTTATGATTATTCACCTTATTTGCAATAAAATGGAATTTTGCATTCTTTCAAGTACAGTGGAACCTGTATATTCGTCATTAATCCTTTCCTGACAGATGAATATAGAATCAATTTTTTCCATAGGAATTAACAAAAATGGGAATAATCCGTTCCTACCTGATACATAAATAAAAATTTAACCAGAGCTTTACCTTTACTGAGGAGCAATGATTGCGGAAACTGAAGAGGAAAGGAATTATTGTTTAGAAGGGGAGTCACCTTCCATTAAAACATCAGGTAACTCCAATTCTTGTGATCAATGTGTTTTTTTTTTTGTCCCTTTCCCGACGATTCACTAGCACTCGATTTAGCAAAGAACTTGTCCAATGTTGTCTGTTTTTTAAAATTTTCCGAAAGTAGCCAATCACATTATCATTGAATGAATATATATTTTGATTAACTATGGCAATGTTCGGGTGCCACTTCTCGACCATACTCTGCGTTTTGGCACAATTGGACAGCATTTCCTTAATGTCAGCAGTTGGGATGCTGCCTTTACTTGACCCTTTCTCCTCTGATCAAATTTCCTCCACTGCTTCAGCTGTGGAGGCAATGACCTGCTGATCCATGTGTTGGATTAGAGGAGTTATGTTTGGTGGTAAATAAAGCTGTACAAAGGGTACTAGGAAAGTTTTGCAATACAGCTTTGTTTATTTAATTTTTTCAAAGTAATTTCCTCTACATTCAATACACCTCTCCATCCTCCGAAACCAATCTTTAAACTAGTTCTGCCAAGTTTCACTAGGGAGTAAAGCACACTCGTTGTCCCAAGCCCGTAGAAGGTCCTCATCACTGGAAAACCGCCTCCCTTTTAGCTTCATTTTCACATGCGGGAACAGTGCAAAGTCGCAGGGAGCAAGGTCTGGACTGTAGGGAGGGTGCTCGAGAAGTTTCAGTCCTGTCGTGGTCAAATATTCGGTGCAGGCTTTTGGCGCGGTGAGCTTTAGCATTTCAGTATACCACTTAGCTGTGACTGTCTTCTGCGTGTCCAAAACGACACGTTCCACAATTCCACTCGATTTGAAAAATACAGCTATCATTTTCTTCTTTACAGATCGGGATTTTCTGACAATTACGGGTGTGTCGTCATCATCAAAGACCCAAACTTTGTTTTGAGCCTTGGTCGGCAGATCGTAATAGTACAGCCAAGTCTCGTCACCTGTCACGATGCTGTTCACATACCGAGATTGTCCCTTATCAAACTTTTTTAACATCTCCCGGCACCAAGTCACACGTTGTGTCATCTGCTCTTCAGTCAGTTGATGCGGCACCCAGAGAGAACAAAGTTTCTTCACGTGCAAATGATCTTGCAGAATCGAACGAATTGCTGGTGCATTTAGGCCCAAAGTATCCTCTATCTGTTGGTAGGTCACTCGCCTGTTTTCGTCAAGCATTTTCCTCAACAGCAGTAACGTTTTCCTCCGTAACTGACGTTCGTGGCCTTCCCGGCCTCTCAGAATCCTCCAGAGTGAAATTTCCCCTTTGGAATTCTCTGTACCACCTGAATATCGTTGTACGATGTGGACAATCATCATCTAGTGCAAGAGTCATTTCTTCTAAGCACTGGTCTATGGTTAAACCACGCACGAAATTATACCGCAAAACTGTCCTTATCTCATTTCATGACCACGATGCCATCGCAAGCACTTTACACTCTCACTACTAATGAATAACTGAGCCCATCGACTTGGCGCGGCGGCTACTATGCACGTATGAACATGTCTCAACATGCAGCAACAAGCAGCTTCCTGTGATTCATTGTTGCGTCATATTGCAAAACTTTCCTAGTACCCTTTGTATATTCCTGCCAAATCGTCTTCCAAGCCAGGGGGATAAGCAGGAGCATTGTCCAAAACCAAGAAGGCCTTTACAGGTAAATTATAACTTTCTAGATAAGTTTTCACACTTGGGACAAACACTTCGTGAATTCATTCCAGGAAAAACTATCTTGTTAACGAAGCCTTACTGTTAGCCCCACATTTAGTTTACTTTTTATGATATTGTTCTTCTTAAAAACTCTGGTTTTCTGAATGATAAATGAGCAATGCAGTCCCCACTAGCGTTACCACACAGCAAGAGTGTTAATCTGTCTTTCATGGGTTTGTGTCTGGGCAATGCTTTTCCCTCTTTTGTGATGTTGGTTCATCTAGGCTTGTTTTTTTTTCAGAATAGGCCCGTCTCATCACAACTAAAAACTTGAGGGATAAATCCCTCAGTGTCTACATAGTTTTTGAAATCTTCAACAAACTTTTTAGCATCTTCTGCATTCAAGCTTGAAGCCTCTCCATGCCTAATTACACTATGAATGCCGTTCGCCTTTTAAATTTTTTGAACCAGCCCCTACTTGCCATGAAATCACCACTGGTTCTTGGGTTCTTTTGCTGCAGGTCATCATATAACTGCCTTGCTTTTTTGCAGATGATAGATTCTGAAATACTATCACCAGCCATTTGCTTTTCAGTAATCCATACTAATAAAAGATTTTCCATGTCTTCATACATTTTGTGATCTTTTAGCAGCAAGAATTTTTACACCTTTTGCCACATCAGCCGCTTTAATTACTTCTTTATTTTTAATTATGCTGCTTACCGTAGTTCTCGGCATGTTAAATTCTAACACTAAGTTGTAAGCACGTGTTCCACTTTCAGACTTAGCAATGATTTCTTTTTCAACTCAATTGTGGTTCTCACAACTTTCCTTTTTTGGTTTTTTTTCTTCACTACACTTTTTTGGGGCCATAGTCATTTCTTTTTACAAAGATAACTGCAAAAAATTACAAACTTTAAAAAATATTTCAAAGAGCAAATAACAGGTGATGTGCAATGACAATCGCACAAGGCAGACTACTGGGCTATCGCATGGGGCTGGCTGACTGACTGCGTGGGTGATTGTGCGAGGCTAGCTGTGACTGTGTGGATGATTTCACGAGGCTAGGATGACCGTGTGGTGGGTGACTTTTCGTGACGAATATAGGGGCTGACAAATATAGAGGTTCCACTGTACTTTTAACATCTTGCATGGACACCTGTATTGCAATTCAAAAGTTAGATTGACAGTTGATATGAAAACCTTGGAGAACTTTTGCAGGTTTATCTTTACACATATTATAAGAAGGGAGTGGAAAAACCATTAAGCTTGCTCGCCTTAAAAGTTTTCTTTGTAAAGGTGTCTTCTATTCTTATGAAACCCATTATAGGAGCTATCACCTTAGTGCTCAAATGATCACTTGGAGTGTTTGAAGCAGTGATCAGTTTTAAATTTCTGCACCAGAAAAATGCAGTATCCAGTGAAGCACTAGCATCCAGTACCTTTTAATGACACTATGAAAGGTAGTTAGGGAAGAAAAATAACTACTAAAACAGCAGCCTTGGAATGAACAATGGTTTTATAGCAGACATGGAGTGTTTTAGCCAAAAATACATGTATATTTGGTTTGGCATTGATTTTATTTATATATACATATTATATATACTATCATTAAATTATATTAAATATTAACATAAGTTAAATTATAATAAAGTAAATAAATAAATAAATACCGCTAAATTAATATGTAATTGGCATTATCCTAAATTTTGTATAGTTTTTGTTAATTGGATTTAAAGTTAGAAATTATACAAGGGTTTCTGGGCTACTATTTATATCTATTCTTTCTCTTCGTTCGTTTGTTTATTTGGGTTATTTTATGTTAATTTTCGCTCTACAGTTTTTGCCATACTATTGGCTTATGTTTTATTTTATTTTATTTAAAAATTGGACATATATATATATATTTTTTTTTTTTTTTATCCATAAAGAATTTTATAAACTAAGCCAGTATGAATAAAAAATTGTCAATTCTCTTCACTCATGTTACAGTTTTACAAAAATGGAGTACAGTTAAATTGAAATATTAACATACCCAGTGCATTACATTTCAGGAATGTTAGCAAATAGTAATAATTCATAATTTATAACAAAAAAAAAAAGATAAAAAAAGCAATGACTTAGCAGCAGACATAATAGCCAGTGCTTCAACCCCGATGTGTTACAGCCAATAGAATAAGCACGAAAATAAATAAATGCCAGATTACTTTTTGAGCTGATTTTAATGACATTTAAATAGCCCAACAATCTTTTTAAAAGCTCCAAATATAAAATTTCATGAAAATCCAGTAGTAGCTGAGTTATGCAGACTTGATGAAAACACATTATGCATATATGCTAATACACCTAAAAAGGCAAACTTGGAGTGACAGTGATGTTAAACTCAGCCTCCAGTCACGCTGATGCCTTTGCACTGTAGTTTTACATCTGAAAATGTCACCAGCACTCATGTGCCAGTGCACATGCAGCAAGATTTAAAAAACTAAGTACATGAGCATTTTTAAATAAATAAATAGATTTTCTGTTTATACTCTGGAGGATGACAACATAAGGTTAGAGGAATTTACAAGATGGAGATAATATAAGAACATCTCCATATTTAGCAGGCGTAAGTTTAAACTGTGTTTACCTCAAACACTGGTACTAATGTACTGTTGCCCTTGTGGCAGTATCACTGTCCTCACCACATCAAATGGAAAAGACCCAAGTTTGAGTCCTATCGATGATGTTAAGAATTTTTAGTGTCCTTTTTCGCGTGGATGAGATAGTCGGTCTCAGGTAAGGGTAACACAGTTTTTCTCCCGAAAACTTGGGTTTTTCGCACAGCAAACAGAAAAATCTACCACATAACCCACACAATTTACAGATCGTGTACATGGAGCGATATGGCATTTAGTCGCTGATGCTCCTAAAGCCCAACTGCAACAACAACAAAAATGTACTCTTGTATTTCACTACTCAGCCATGGCAACCAGGTTTCATTTATCTTAGATTTATGTTATTCTCTTTGTGATATTTGTATGCTTTCTATGATTCACCCCCCCCCCTTTGTAGCAGGTTCTTTTCCTTAACACATTTGCTGCCTTTTTATATTTGCACGGGCCCTTTATGTGTGCCTTGGGTCACTAGAACAAGTAGACACTCTTTAGTAAATGGATTTCATCTGCAAAGAATCTTGACTTATAGCATTCTAACATCAGATGCATCACAAAATTTTATCGGTTCTGAGTTCTGTTTTTCAAAAACTAAATTAAAATTCAGCACACATTATCTTTAAAAAATTTACCTTTACTTGTGGAAAATGCTAAACTAGATAAAATAACTCAACATAAGCAAAGAATATACAAAATTGAACCAAGTATACAGCTTTCATAGCACTCTCTAGACAATGCGATTGATGTTAAGCCAAATCCCAACCTTAATGCAATAGCTCATGTTTCAATCAGTGTGCTGATATTGCTCAGTTGTTCATTTCATATGCCTTCCCTCTTACAGCACTCATTTGTTGACTGCAACTTGAATGGATGCATTAAGGCACAAAAATTGCAAGTTTACATTCCTTCATTGAATCTATTAATGTGTATCTTTGAAAAATCTCATATCCGTGAAGATCAGAAGAGTGTGCTGAATTTTACAAGAAAAAAAGTATCATTTATTGACAAGTGGAGGGATATGTGATATAAGAATATTCTCTTACAGCAGCCATAAACAAGCTCTCAGGCTTTAACTGGTAAACTGCAGAATTCTGAAAAATGCAGGCAGTGCTGAAACACAGCTATTTCGAAATTGCAAAGACTGCTGCTGTACTTACTCAAATGGGAAGGTATAACTGTAATTTCGGATGAGTAGGCTGTCAGTATATTGAATTTACCTGAAAAGAATTGTATTCGCCTAATAGTCAACCACAGCCAGATTTTAAAGATCCACAGACAGCAGTTCACATTAATAATATAGCTTTTATAAGAGAATAAAGACATCATTCCATGCTAGTCAGAGCAATTTGTGACAGGAATGCTATAATAGTGGGGCGCCTCCGTAGCCAGGTGGGCAGGAGCAGCAGTGCGCAGCATATGCTTCTTGATTAGACCGGGGTTCGAGCCCGTGACCACCAAATACAGAGGATGCAGAAAGGTCAGGAATGGCCACCGCATATCCCCGGAGCAATATGGCCTTAGTTGCTAATGCTCCGAAATAACAAACAAGCTATAATGGTCAAACTTCTGAGTCACTTAACAATATATACAGGTAGTTCTCGACTTTTCGAGTTCATTTGTTCCTAGCTCGCACTCATAAAGCAGGAATGCAGAATATTTTATATGTACAAATATTTGAATATTAAATATTTTGACCGACATTTGTGCATCTTTTCACTACCGTTTATTATTGATTATGAAATATCCTATGGCACTGACCGCAACTCACAAATACATATGTTACCTTATGGGAATGCAGCGCTCGCTTAGCGCGGATTCACTTAGCGCTCCGTTTTTACGGGACGAATTATCAGTGTTAAGCGGAGGTCGCCTGTACTGCCAACTTAACAGATTTACAACAGAGAATTGTCTTCTTAGGTCAGTCTGGCCCACTTCTCTGTTTCACTGACATACTAGAGCTAGTACCATAGGTTTCTGCCTTTTTCTTTTTGTAAAAAATAGTAAAACAGTATTAAAATCAAATTTTTAAAAATTCTGCACATTTTTTTCTTTACTACATGGCTGTAGTAAACACAAACATTCTCTCAGGTATGCCAAGCTGTGCCTGCTACCAGGGAGCCAAAAACACTGATGCAATTTATATTTGGGTGACACTCAAGTCAAGTGGACCTAATTTTGAAGTTCCATTGGTCTGTGACAGCCAAATTCTCTGCTTGCAACTTCACGATGGTGGGACTATTAGTAACCCTTGGTATAACCCCCATGTGCATGTCCCGAAATACAGCACCTAGCATTCTAGAGATATGGCACCCACACCACACAGAAAATGCCGCTCATCTATGTTGCCAGACAATACTAGGTGGTAGATGACTCATCAACCAGTGCAATATCACCACTTAGCTTATTGGAGGCTTGAAGTGGTGGAACCCATGTAGTCTCCAGAACAAAGCTCCGGCATGCCCCTCCCCATCTCTTCCATCATGCAGTATGATTGATGATTTTTGAGGTTATGATAGACATCATGCCGAGATCCAATCTTGCTTACATTTCAGGGGTACAGATCTAAAATGGTATTCTCAGGCCAGCCACTAGGTAGTCCAGACCAAACTTATTGGTAACTCTAGGAGGCTTCCACATGAGCTAATGTATAATCTTGCTGCCTCTACTCTACTCTACCAGATAGTGACTGTAGGGAAGTACAAGTAGTGTGTATACCGGGGGGGGGGGGGAGATATTGTCGTGGCCACATTATGTCAAGGAACTGGGTATATTCTTGCCATATATACGCCATATCCAAAAATTTCATTACTTCATACAGCATGTCCTTGCCACCTTTTCTTACTTCTGAATGCTCTGTGAATTGTCAAACTAATAGAACAATCTTATCTGCGAAAAGCATTAGCATTAGTAGAGGCATTTGATGCAAGAAAGCAAGCTTATGCAGCATCAGCCAAAAAAAAAACTACTTCCACTTCACCCCTCTGTTCGTTCAAAATACCTGTCCAGCTGAGCCTTAAACTTATTTAGGCTATCAATCTCCACCACAAGGGATGGAAGTCTGTTCCACCAACCAACCACCCGCTGGCTAAAGGCAAATTTCCGCACATCTATCCTACATCTGTCTTTCCTCAATTTGAATTTATGCCCTCTCAAGTGATTTTTCTGAGCTAGAGGAAGAATCCCATCAGCATTGAGCATGCTTAAACCATTCAAGGCTTTATACACCTCTATCAGATCACCTCGCTGGTGCCTAGTCTCCAGACACTGTAATTTGCAAAACTTAAGCCTTTCTTTGTAAGAGCACCCTTTTGTTCCATTCACTAATCTTGTTGCCCTTCTCTGTACTCGTTCCAGCAGCTCTACATCCTTCTTGAAATGAGGCCTCCAGACCTGTATACAGTACTCTAGGTGTGGCCTGACCATTGCCTTATACAATGGAATAATCACCTCCTTATCCCTGCTGGAAAAATTCCTGTATATCATTGACAATACTCCATGAGCTACTCTTGCAGCCCGTCTGCACTGCTCAGAGAACTTCATATCTGCCTGCACAACCACCCCCAAGTCCCTTTCATTCTCTACCACTGTCAATGTAGTACCACAGAGTTGATACGTTGCTCTGGGGGTTGCTGTTTCCCATGTGTAGTACTTTACATTTGTCAATGTTAAACTTCATTTGCCCACTCTCAGCCCATCTGCTCAACCTTTCCAGATCCTGTTGCAGCAGCATAGTGTCAGTAGTGTCCTTGACAACCCTGCCAACCTTTGTATCGTCTGCAAACTTGGACATTAAGCTTGATATACCATCATCAATATCATTTATAAATACAGAAAACAATAATGGACCCAACACTGAGCCCTGAGGGACTCCACTAATAACATTAGTCCACGATGAGCAGTGTCCATTGATTACCACTCTGTCTTCTCCCCCTCAACCACCCCTTTATCCATAGCAGCAATTTGCCTCCAATGTCACACTGCTCCAATTTGTGTAGCAGTCTTCCATGTGCAACAGTATCAAAAGCCTTTCTAAGATCCAAGTATATAATATCAAAGTTATTCCCTGCATCCAGTTCTTTTGTGACTGCATCATAGTATCCAATCAAGTTGGTCAGGCAAGACTTCCCCTTAACAAAACCATGCTGTGTCTGAGCTATAACTGAAGTCTTGTCTAAATGATCCTGCAGTGCTTCTTTAACCAGTGCCTCCATTAATTTTCCTGGAACAGAAGTTAAGCTCACAGGTCTATAATTACTTGTGTCAGCCTTTGATCCTCCTTTGTGAATTGGGGTCACATTTGCACATTTCCAGTCTATGGGTACCTCCCCTGAGTCCAAGGAAGCTCTCATAATTATGGCTAAGGGTTTGCTTACTTCCTTTGCTGCCTCCTTTAATATAACTGGATAGATCCCATCCACCCCGGGTGCCTTTCTTGTGTTTATCTTCAAAACTTCAAAAGATCAAAACATTCCCAAAACTTTTTTTCACTAATTTACATGGTCTTGGTTCTAATCTCAATGATGTCCATTTCCACTAACAGGCTGCAAATCCCATACTTTTTCTGACAGAATCCCAGTTATCTGCAATTCCACCACTGCTCATCTCAGTTTTCCAAATTATTCGCTGTATGATTTATTTTGTTTCAAAGCTAGTACTTGTGCATACATCCATTCTGTTATTCTCTGTAAGAGACAGTAATTTGGAATCTTCTCTGGCTTAAAATCTTTACCACATTCTGTCAATTCATTGGTTGCCTCTATCGTCCTCACAACACCACTAATCACTTGGAATTCTTTGAAACTTTACTTTCTCCAATCCAACTTTCTTAACAGCGAGGTAATTTTCCTTGGTGATTTTAATGTTGACAACTCCAGCTGGCTTCCATTTTCTAGTCACACAGACCCAGCTGTTCGACATGTTAAGGCTTTTGCAATAACTAATGACCTCACACAGATTGCTTATTTACCTACCAGAAAACTAGACAATGATAACCATGCAGCCAACACACCTGATCTTTTTCTCAAATGAATCTAAGTACAGGGCAGAGGTTGAGCGGTCCTCTAGGCACCTCACATCACAACTTGGTTATCTTTTTTCCAATGGAACCTTTCTATTGTTGCCATTCTCAACCTCATGTTTGGCATTACAAGAATGCAAAAATGGGATGATATGCAAGATTTCTTTTCCTTGGTTGGATTACTATTTCAAATATTTTGATGTCAATGTTTGCACAAATCATGTTGGTGAACTTATTCTTATAGTGATGAAATCCTTTATTCCACCTTAAAATCTCATCCTTTATCTAAACCTAGATTTTCCAATCAGTGTGCTGAGCTGTTCAAGAGAAGAATGCTGCATATTATAATTCTCTTATATCCAAATCTCCAGATTCATTTTCTGCCTAGACCAAAACTCACAACAATTGAAAAGCAGTTATTAATCAGTCAAAACTAGATGTTGAACAGGCTAAGAGTAGAAAACTTGCTTCTTGCAGATGGTAATTGAGCATTTTGGTCTCTTGCCAAAGCTATCGGCTGCAAGTTTTGCTCATCTCTGTAAGCACCTCTGTCGAAACCAGATGGTTTTATTGCCACTTCAGCAAGGGGTAAAGCTGACCTGTTAGAATCCTATTTTTCTGCCAACTCATTTTTGTGTATTAATGATTTTGGTAAATCACCTCCCACCATTCCTAGTATCCTTCATTCAATGCCTCATGGTCTTCCGTCAAAAGGATGTCAAAGATTTTGACAAATCTTGATACTAAGAAAGCTCCTGGTCCTTATGGTATTTCTCCACTTGTTCTGAAAACCTGTGCGGCTAAACTTACTCGGGTTCTGTGTTGATTTTTTCACTTTATTATTTCACTGGTGTTTTTACTTCTGCTTGAAAATTCACTTGTATCCAGTCGGTTCCTAAAAAGGGTGAAAAATCCCTCACATCCAATATTGTCCCATTGCAATTACTTCTGCTCTTTCTAAAGTAATAGAGAAATTAACTAACTCAAACTATAAATGTTCCATCTGTTCAGTTATCGCCAGTATGGATTCCATCAGTATCAATCCACTGATGATATTCTTATGTTGCCCATCTATGGACAAATTCAATGGAAAAGTTTGGCGAAATGCAAGTAGTTGCTCTTCACATATCAAAGGCTTTTGACCGTGTTTAGCATAAAGGTCTTTTAAATAAGCTTCTGCCTTAGGGTTTGCCAACTGTTTTTTTGTAATTGAGTATCCAGTTTGCTCTCTGACTGCTCACTGTGGACAATGGCAGATGGCTCTCCATCTTCTAACTTCATTAATGCTAGTGTTCTCCAAGGTTCAGTTCTTTCTCCTACTCTAATCTTGTATTTTAACAACCTTCAATTGAACGGAAATCCCATCCATAGTTTTGCTGATGATAGCACATTGCATTCCACCTTCCAGTTTGAGAAACCTTGCCCTTCTCAAACAGTTTCAACTTCTTGAATATCTACTACCAGTTTGTTAAATGTTGACCAACAGGTAATTCTCCAGTGGGGAAAACATAACTTGGTTGATTTTCGTCCCTCTAAAACTGAGTCCTGTCTTATACACCGATGAGCCAAAACATTGTGACCAGCAAGTCTATGCAAATCGAAGCAACGTGCAGGTGAACTATGGTGAGTGTGCGGATAAGGACACTGTATAAAAAAACACCTGATACTAAGTCCCGTTAATCAGTGTTACTCTTTTTCTTCAAATGGGAAAGGCAGTGGACTTAAACGAGTTTGACAAAGGCGAAATTGTAATGGCCAGATGACTGGGTCAAAGCATATCCGAAAACAGCATGGCTAGTGGGATGCTCATGGTCAGCCATGGTTAGTACCTACCGAAAGTGGTCCGAGGAGAGAAAACCCATGAACTGCCGGCGAGGTGTTGGAATACCACGGCTCATCAATACTCAAGGTGTGTGAAGGCTCTCTTGGATGGTATGTGAATAGAAGGGCGACTGTGGCACAATTTGCTGGTGATCGGAATAATGTGTCACAACACACAATACATCAAATGCTGAAAATGGCACTGCATAGCCTCAGGCTGCTCTGAGTGCCACTGCTAACAGTGCCAAAATGGGCATGCAAGCATTGAAATTGACCTTGAATGATTGGAAGAAGTTCGTCTGGTCTGATGAATCACATTTCCTGTTGCACCATGTGGACGGCCAGGTTAGCATTAGCATTAGTAGAGGCATATGATGCAAGAAAGCAAGCTTATTCAGCATCAGCCAAAAAAAAAAAAAAAAACCAACCACTACTCCCATTTCACCCCTCCTTCGTTCGAAATACCTGTCCAGCTGAGCCTTAAATTTATTTAGGCTATCAACTTCAACAACAAGCGATGGGATTCTATTCCACAAACCAACTGCCCGCTGGCTAAAGGCAAATTTCCACACATCTATCCGACATCCGTCCTTCCTCAATTTGAATTTATGCCCTCTCAGGTGATTATTCTGAGCAAGAGGCAGAATCCCATCGGCATTGAGCATGCTCAAGCCATTCAAAGCCTTATACACCTCTATCAGATCACCTCGCCGATGCCTAGTCTCCAGGCTCTGTAATTTGCAAAACTTAAGCCTTTCTTCATAAGAGCAACCCTTTGTTCCATTCACTAATCTTGTTGCCCTTCTCTGTACTCGTTCGAGCAGCTCTACATGCTTCTTGAAATGAGGCCTCCAGACCTGTATACAGTACTCAAGGTGTGGCCTGACCAATGCCTTATACAAGGGAATAATCACATCCTTATCCCTGCTAGAAAAATTCCTGTATATCATTGACAAGACACCATGAGCTACTCTTGCAGCTCGTCTGCACTGCTCAGAGAACTTCATATCTGCCTGCACAATTACCCCCAGGTCCTTTTCATTCTCTACCACTGTCAGCGTAGTACCACAGAGTTGATACATTGATCTGGGGTTACTGTTTCCCATATGTAGTACTTTACATTTGTCAATGTTAAACTTCATTTGCCACCTCTCAGCCCATCTGCTCAACCTTTCCAGATCCTGTTGCAGCAGCATAGTATCAGTAGTGTCCTTAACAACCCTGCCAACCTTGGTATCGTCTGCAAACTTGGACATTAAGCCTGATACACCATCATCAATATCATTTATAAATACAGAAAACAACAATGGACCCAACACTGAACCCTGAGGAACTCCACTAATAACATTAGTCCACGTTGAGCAGTGTCCATTGATTACCACTCTCTGTCTTCTGCCACTCAACCATCCCTTTATCCATAGCAGCAATTTGCCTCCAATGCCACACTTCTCCAATTTGTGCAGCAGTCTTCCATGCGCAACAGTATCAAATGCCTTTCTAAGATCCAAATATATAATATCAAAGTTATTCCCTGCATCCAGTTCTTTTGTGACTACATCATAGTATCCAATCAAATTGGTCAGACAAGACCTGCCCTTAACAAAACCATGCTGTGTCTGAGCTATAACTGTATTCTTGTCCAGATGATCCTGCAGTGCTTCTTTAACCAGTGCCTCCATTAATTTTCCTGGAACAGAAGTTAAACTCACAGGTCTATAATTACTTGTGTCAGCCTTTGATCCTCCTTTGTGAATTGGGGTTACATTTGCACATCTCCAGTCCATGGGTACCTCCCCTGAGTCCAAAGAAGCTCTCATAATTATGGCTAGGGGTTTGCTTACTTCCTTTGCTGCCTCCTTTAATATAACTGGATAGATCCCATCCACCCCTGGTGCCTTTTTTATGTTTATCCTCAGCAATTTCTCCTCCACTTTCCTCTCAGTTATTAGAAAATAATCTAGCTCACTGCCAATGTTTACTTCACCTACGACATTCCCCTTCCTGAATAACTCCTCATGTGTGAATGTAGATGCAAAATACTCGTTTAGATTGTTAGCCACCTGAGCAAGATCCTCAACTGTTGAACCATCAACATCCAGTGGACCAATCTGATTCATCCCTTTCCTTCTTGAGTTTAAATAGGTAAAGAACTCTTTTCTGTTTTTCTTTGTGTCCTTTGCCAAGGATTTCTCATAATCTGCCTTTGCCTGCCTAATCTCCTTTGTGACTTGGTTACAGACCAACTTATATCCATCATAGGCTTCCATGTCACCCATTAATTTGTATGTATCCCATGCATTTTTCTTCTCTGCCATATGTCTCATTAGTTCATCTGACAACCATTTAGGCCTGAACCTTGAACAAAATTTCTTGGTTGGTATGTAAAGCCTGGTAGCTTCCAAGATTAGTTCCTTGAACGCTTCCCATTTTGAATTTGCTGTTGGTAACATCATCAGTTGGTCCCACTGTATAGAATTTAAATACTGTCTCAGACCATCATAGTCGCCTTTACGAAAGCAAAAACCCTTCCCTTTGCCTCTGATGGTAGTTACCTCCTTGAGTAAATCCCACTTCAGCACACTGTGATCACTGCCACCCAGTGGTTCCTTTATCTGCAGATTCCTAATGCATGAAGAATCACTACTGATAATCAGATCAAGAGTATTACTCCCTCTAGTTGCCTCCCGAACATGCTGGTGTAGAAAACAATCATCCAATAAATCCACAAAAGCCCTGCTAGTGTGTGAGTGACCAACCCACAAATTCCAGTCAGTATCTGGGAAATTAAAATCCCCCATTAGAAGACTCTCTGATTTACTGGCCCATTCTATTTCCCTGTACAGTATCTTATTATACTCATCAGAGTCATTAGGCCTATAGCACACTCCTACTCTCAATTTTGATTTACCTATGCTTATGTCACACAAAACTGACTCGACACTGCCCTGTCCATCAATGTCGACTGGCTTCACCGCTTACCTGGAGAAGTGATGGCACCTGGATGCCCTGTGGGACGAAAACAAGCTGGTGGCAGTGATATTCTGCTGGGATAAGTACCAAGTACCGGCACATGGATGGCTGGATCAAGTACCAAGGGTACTTGGTCCAGCCATCCATGTGCCGGGCACTCTGATGTCTTCCACCTACCTAAACATCATTGCTGATCAGGTATACCCTTTCATGGGAATGGCCTTCTCTGGCGGTGCAGTCTTTCAGCAGGATAATGTGCCATGCCACACCGCCCGAATTGTTCAAGACTGGTTTGCAGAACATGAGGAAGATTTCCAGGTATTGCCCTAGTCTCTAAATTCCTCAGACATCAATGCCATTGAGCATCTGTGGTTTGTGTTGGAACAGCAACTCCGATCTGCGGCATCTCAGCTATGGACCTTACAGGATCTGCTGGTTATGTGTTGGTACCAGATACCACAAGATTTAGAAATCTTGTAGCGTCTCCTTGCCTCGCCGTGTATGAGCTGTTTTGGCTGCAAGTGGAGGACCAACATCATATTAGGTAGGTGGTCATGTTTTGGCTCATCGGTGTATCTCGCAAAAAGGATTCATCCGCTCCTATGCTTATATTCAGTGACACTCCAGTTTCTAGGCAATATCATATTGGAGATTACTATGACTTCTAATCTGTCTTGGCATAAGCAAATTACTAATATTGCTTCCTCTGCATCTAAAAAGCTGGGTTTTCTCTTTTGCTCTTGCCGTTACTTTTCTTCCAAATGGCTATTCACTCTGTATAAATTGTAAATCCTCCTTAATATGGAGTATTGTTCCCACAACTGGGGCAGTGCTCCCGAGACCACTCTCAGGCTTATAGATTCCATTTAAAAGAGGACAGTTAGGTTAAATATGACTCATCTCTAACAGAGTTCCTCTGTTTCTGCTGCATGCCTTTTCTATATATACTTCCTTGGGCACTGTTCTTCTGAATTTGCTTCTATAATTCCAACTCTTTCAAGGCCGTCTGAACACTTACCGTAACCAGTCAACAACCTTTTACTATCCAATTTCACAAAATTTGTGTTGAAAATTTGTGAAAGAAGAAAAGTCGGTCCCACAGAACCAACTTTTCTTCTTCCTTCTTTATTCATTCAACTTCTGTTTTCTGGAGCAACCTTCGTTCATATGTATTTCCTGAAAATTACAATCTACAGAAGTTTAAATCTAATATCAACAAATATCTTTAACTTTTCAACCTCCAACCCGTGGTGAGCTGTGAATATTTTAACAATGGGCTCATAGTTTTTCGTACTTTCTACCGAGTAAATTTGATCAGTCACGGAAGTGACAGCTTCCACTAGAGGCGCTCCCCATGCTTGCACTACCAATAGTGCGATTAGAACGCGTGACACATTTTTCATGAATGGTATGATATCTCGAGTAAGGAGCGGATTTCAGGGGGTGGACAATGCGGCTTATTACCCCCTTAACCATGCGTATAAGTGAATGCGTAAAATGTTCCTAGGTCTATCTAAAAAAAAAACTTAAAAACCTGGTCGTCATGCCTTGCCTTACTATGATAACTGGATACGACAGTGTCTGGAGTTCTAACTTTTTAGAATTTTTGTACAGTATGATGTCACAATCATGCTTCCTGAAGTTACTGCTGCAGTAAGTATGATTGCAACAATACAATGTTTGTCAACAATTTCTTTTTTCGTCTTGCATTTTCGTTACATTCCATTGTTAAGTTTCCCTAACAGCTGTCACTTCAAACTACAAGATTGGTACATCAATCGGTGCTGTTTTACAGAGATATTTAGATATGTTGCACTCGCAAGTATACATCTCTAACTTTAGTTATCATAAACCCATTGTATCTTGTCTTCCAGAAATTATGAAACTCAGTAAATGATATAAAATATTTACAATAAAATTCTTATTTCATAATTGATGTATACAAATCAAAATACCTAAAAGAAATGCGAAGGATGATTTGCATAAACCATCTGCTGCCGTGCTTGGCACACGTGCAACTTTTTTATTCATCTTTTTTTTTTAAACTAGGGAAATATAATGGATACATATGTTTTTTCATGATAAAATTTTAATGTTGTGAATAAAAAATGACATGAAATATTTCCCATATCACAAATAACATAGAAACTATCACAAAACATTCCACAATATAAAAAATATTACATAAAAAACACTTTCTACAAAAAGTAGACAAAAAATCATAGATTACATGAAAAAAAAAAATTATTTCATAAATATTCAAGAAATATTTATTCTAAAAATTGCCATGTAGAATTTACTTCTTTATTAATATTTGTTGTCGATCTTGTGCTTTGCTCCAATAGCTGAGCGATGATTTGACATAACGATCCAGGTCAAATTGAAGCAATGGTTTTCTATTTAGATGTATGGTCTTCATAATCAGCAGGTGCCTCCGTGGGCAGGAGCAGCAGTGCATAGCACACGCTTCTTGATTAGACCGGGGTTCGAGCCTGTGCCCACCAAATACGGAGGATGCGGAAAGGTCAGGGAATGACCACTGCATATCCCCGGAGCAATATGGCCTTAGTTGCTAATGCTCCTAAAAACCAAATAACAATAACAACATAATCAGCAACGTGTTTAATTGTCACAATATTATTCATTACACTGAAAGCTGAACTCAGCTTCAGCACTGCTAATTGCAATTGTTTCAAAGATGCTTTCTTAATTGAAAAGGTAATTTCACTCAATTTTAAAGATAAACTGTCTTCGACAAAATCTCTAAAATCATTAATTTTTATTTCATATTTTATCAGAAAACTTAAATTTCTTATTTGGTTTTCACCTCCTTGCCATCGAGACGAAAGTTCTTTCACATTCCAGGATTTCGGGTAGCATATGTTTAAAATTTCTTTCAATGGTATTGTTATTTTCTTTATTTAATTTAAAATCACCCTGTTGCATTAATAACTTATCCTTTAAAGATAAAACAATGCATTTAATAACTTGTCACGAGGTAATTTTTTTACTTTCGATTTTGATTCCTTCAAATTCTTTCCGCTTCAACATGCTCTTAATTTTAGCTTCATAATTTCCTTCAGAAAATTTCAAATTAGCAATAGCATTGATAGTTCAAATAAATTTATATGCGTTTACCATTGTGATTCTGTAAAGCTAAGTTTATGTAATGTCTTAGTTGCCTCGAACTACACTGCTACTCTCACTAGTTCTTTGAATACTGCAAAAAGTCAGAATCACATGGATATTCAGCTACTGTGACCATGCAAACATAGACAGGAGAAATTTACTGGAAGGCATGAAGCGCTCACTTCTCTGAAAAACATATGCCTGTCTATCGGAGTAAAGAGGAACCACAACACTGGTTGACCAGAGGCTATAATCTGTGTCGAGAATCTTCTTAATTCTCTGACTGGCAATGGAAAGCATATTGACTAGCGCAACTTCTCGGAATATGACTGCATAGGTTTTACGGACACTACTAACATTGTGAAACGGTAATCCCTTTCGCACTTTCTAATTACCTAAATTGCCTCAAGGCCAGAGATGAGAACAATGCATACAACGTTGTCTCTCCTAACCCGTTCTTTACATGGAAATTTTCTTTGTTCAACGGAAACTATTTTAAATGTAATTACCAAGGGGAATCAAAAAAAATTTGCTATAAAGAAGTTTGTTAAACAGAGGTCTGACTGTAATTAAATCAAAAATGAAGCAATTTTAAAATACATAACCAATCTATTGTGCCATTAAAATGCTCGCCCCCACTGTAGTTTCGGCTCTGGATACTCAGTAATTGAATTCAGGATTTCATTTGTAAAATAAATGATCTTCTCAACAATGGGCTCTCGCGAGCCCACTATAGCTCACCACTGCCTCCAACCCATGCACAGTACTAGCTAAGTACTATAGGAATTGTCATCAATAAAGTGGCCATCACTCTGGGATAAAAGTGTAACATTGCAGGTGCAGTAGATCTGATACAAAATTCAGGTACTCCTTAGATGACATTTGTTCTTCCACTGGTATCAATAGACCAGTATGTGCCAACAAAATATTCCCTCTACCAAGATACCACCTCCAGATGCTCGAGTTGTCTTGACAAGGCAAGCAGGGTCCATCACTTCATGGGTTTCTCGCCACACTCTGTCTAACCGCAACTTTGTTCTGCTGTCCAATCACTATGTTCAGGCATCACTTGTAGTGGTGCCTGAACTGCTCTGTTTTTCACTGAAAAAAAAATAAGTGGCTTCCAAACAAGCAGGCAACTGCTAATACCCACTTTATTCAATTCCCTGTGCATAGTACAGATTGAAAAGGGGCAGAATGCAGAAAACATCTGCATTCAATCAAGCAGATCTGGGCTTGATTGAATGCAGATGTTGTTTTGCTGCACACTGGATGGCCTATTTGTCTGTTCTCCTCTTTAGAGTACAATAGCCTTGCTCTTGAAGTATTGTTTTTCTGCCAAATTTCACCTTTGAGGTGCGGAAGAACTACACTTGCTTTCCAGTTATTAAAAACCTTTGAGATGGATGCTTTTGAGAAACCAATTATCTTTTGTTCCTTGAAACATGACTCCTGTAAACGTGCACCCATGGTAAGACCTTTTTCAAAGTCTGATAGATCACACATTTTCCCTTCTAGCTTCAGATTACTGCAGTTGAACAGCCTATACAGTCTTTACACTCAACAAGTTATCACCACACATCACAGTTTGCTTTGCATCTATTTGCATTTCTTCTATGACTGCCTTAATACAAAAGTTTGCATTTTTTTGGCCCATGTATGTGTATATACAAAAAATATTGGATGTTCTATATACTTCTAGTGAGTTCTCTAGTATTGAAAAAAGATAGAAACAATTTTATCACACAGACTATAGCACTCAACAAATATCTGCCTTGCTTTGATTTCCACAAAAGCATCATGATAGCTTATTTCATATGCATATCCCTATACATTACATGCATAATGAGGAGTTCTTGCATCTACACTCATTTGTGCACTTCTGCTTCTTGCATGATACATTCTCAGTTATCTGTATTGTCATCATACACTCATTTGTGCACTTCTGCTTCTTGCATGATACATTCTCAGTTATCTGTATTGTCACCTCTTTAAGCATTATTAATGACATCAGTTGTGATTGGAAGAATTTTTAAATTAATACATAAGCAACATATTAATTTGTTACTGTATTGAAATATACAGCAAGTTATGGCGATGGGAACACTCCAACCTTGGCAATATATATTTATTCTCAATATTGTGTGATTATTGAAAACTAATTTCATTTTTATCCAGGCACATCACAATTGGGACATCTGTAATTCGCAGTGATATTAATAAAAGCAGATCCGTGCAAGGAAGGCTTATTTATACAAGACTTCTTTGGCATTAGCCTTTCAGGTGATTGACTAACCCTTCATTAAATTGGCATAAGCTCTATCTACAAGTAACCATTGGTGCCAAAAGTGTAATGCTTTGGTGGCAATACACTTTTTGCTACCAATGCTGTAATGCATTGATTCCAGCTGCAAAGAGAAGTTTCTCTTGGGCCTCCAAGAATACATCCACTGCAGCAGTAACATCACAGTTAGTGGGAGGATGGATGCCAGCTAGGCACTTTTTTCAAATTAGGAAATAGGTGAAAGTCTAATGGTGCTAGATATGGGAAATTGTCCAAGATTTCAAAGCCACACTCATGCAGTGTAGCCACAGCAAAGACTTATGAGCACGCATGTTCTGGTGGAACAAGATTCTTTAGCTGAGTCTTCCTTAGTGTTTGTCTTTCATGTTTTCAAACAGATGCCCTCAAGTTCTGTATAATGTGCTCCTATGACTGTCTGGTCTTTCAGAAGATAATCCACTGGCAACACTCCATCAACATTCCAAAAAAAACAATGCCATCACGTTGCCAGCAAAAGGAATAGACTGAGCTATGTTTGGAATGGGAAAAATGTGTTTCCTCTGTTTGGATTGCTCATTTGCCTTTGGCTGAAAGTGATGGACTCACATCTCATCCATTGCCACAAACCTTGCAAGCAAGTTTGCTGAATCTGCTTGAAATGCATATGTTCTCTTGAATAGCTGATGTGCATTTTTTCTGCTCTCAACAACTTTAGGAACTTTGTACTGACACCTTTTTCATAGTGAGAACCTCTTATTATGTGGTACACACATTTAAATAAGATGTCCAAGACACTGGCAATGTACGGAACTGTCACTTGTCAATTGCTCTTCATCAGATCGTGCACATTGTCAAGAACTTCTAGAGTGATGGACTTTGCAGATCTTCCGCAGCATGGGTCAGCTTCCAATTAATTTCTGTTGCCCACTTCTTAACCATGGGATAAGAAAGGGCATCCTTCCCCCAATGTTGTAACCACATCCTCATGAATTGCCTTTGGTATTAGTCCTTTTTTTCCCAAATATTAGATGACTGCACAGTGAGTGATTTTGTCCTTTTTTTCCTCATTCATGCAACTTTGTTGACTTCAGGAACAGTAATTTTGAAAAAGTGGTCATTGACACTACATGAAACCTAGTGGGTGACTGTTTCAAGTATTATGCATTAAGCACAGAAATTTTTAACACTGTGCTACCACCCTTTCATAATCAGGCCATAAATTTTCAATAATTCTTTGGCTGAAAGAATTTTCTTATATCCAATCTGTAACTAACCTTTCTTAATTTAAGTACATCTCCTCTAGCTTGTGCCACCTGCAAAAGAAGGATAACCCCATTATTTGAGCCACTCAAACCTTTCAAAGGTTTAACTCAGATCTACACTCACTGGTGTCTGATCTGAAGACTGCAACTTTGTTTGCTAAAAATCTTTATAGAAATGCTTCTTTATACCAGTAACCAAACTTGTTGCTCTTCATTACATCTTTTCCAACAAATGCATATCCTTCCTGTAATAGAGTAATCAAGTTGTAGCCAAACAAAGGCTTTGTATAATGAAACAGAACTTTGTCTTTCCTACTAACAAAATTATTATGTATCATAGATAAAATACATTGTACTGTCTTAGCAGCCTGTATATGCTATTAAGAGTACTTTGTGATGGGTTGCATAATTCCTCCTAATTCATTCTCATTATCAACTCCTTAAGTTTGTTTCTACCAGAGGATTGCTTTTGTCCCCAATGTTCACAAAACTACTTCAACTGCCACTTTTAGATCAATTCAAATAATGATTTTCTTGTTAAAACATCATACCTTGATTACTGTCATTTATCACCCTCAAATGTTATCAACTGCTGACAAACGTCACAAACAAAGAACCCTGTGAAAATCCACTATCGAAACCCCTGTTAAGAAATAGCCATTTATAAATGACTATTCCTGAATGAACAGGGTCTCAATAGTGGAATTTTGCAGGGTTTCTTGTTTAATTACTATTTATGTTCCATCAATTAACCAACTTTATCCACTACAGTATACCTACCGACCAATGTACCATTGTCCCAGTTTACGAAAAAGGCGTTTATATGGGGAGGGGATATCAAAAGCCTTAGTAAAATTTAAATATACTATGTAAAAATTCTTTATATTAATTTATTTTATAACAACCCCACAATATCTTATCAAGTTAGTTATACATGTTTCCTTTTAATAAGTCTGTGTTTGTTTCTTGAATAATGCCTACATAATACATCAAATTCCATAAGTTAATTCCAAATTCCAAACTTACAGATTTGTAATTACCCAGTTCATCCTTGGAAACACATTTCTAAAATAAAGACATTTGCACATCTCCAATCTGCTAAGGCTTCATCTCTCCAGAGATGCATCCATTATAATAGGGATATCAGTACTGTAGCTAGAGATTTTGCCGCCCCTACAAAAAGTCAAAATGACATATAGGGAAATAAATTAAAACACTGTTTATTTTTGAAGTAAAACTTTAATTCCAACATTCTAAAATGTTATTTTTCTTGCTTTTCTGTTAGCAAAATCGTCTATGACATTGTCGACGTCTATTTCATCACGCAGTTGCTGTTCTATAGACAGTATGGCAAGATTTCTTAAACACAAGGTACTCATTGTAGATCTTAGGTAATTCTTAATCAGTTTTAATTTAGAAAAATTCCTCTCACAACTAAGTAATAAAATTTTCTTTAAAATTAAAAAAAAAGTTAAGTAATAAAAATTACTAAGTTAACATAAATAAAAGAATTGTTGAAAAACAAAATTGTCTCACGTGAAAAGTGCCGCCCAAGGAGGACCACCCCCTCTGCCTTCTCTAGCTATGCCATTGGGTAGTATATCTTTCTGCTTTTGCTATCAATGAATAAATCTCATCAGCTCCTCGTCTATCATTCACATTCATTCAAAAATCTGTGAGTGCACAGTCAACTAGTCTCTTATAACTGCTGTCTGAGTCAAAAATAATGCTTATGTGCAAATACCGATTGAATAAAAGTCCCCCCCCCCACCCAGTCGATCTGCCTTTGGCTTTCTCTCTTTGATGCCTGGCTTTTGGCTCTCTTTTATTTCATGTGATAATCTAGGTGGTGCTGATTCTCCTTACAAAAAAAAAAAAAAAAACCATGTGTGACATCCAACTTGTCACTCTTTTCTGGAATAAACAAAATATTAACATATAAATTAACAGGTGACACATAAGCCTGTGACAGATATAAACTGGTCTGTAACCAAATCACAAAGAAGGTTAGGCAGGCAAAGCCAGATTACTAGAAATCTTTGGCAAAGGATGCAAAGAAAAACAGCAAAGAGTTCTTTATTTATGTAAAGTTTAGAAGGAAAGGGATGAATCAGTTGGTCCACTGGATATCGATGGTTCAACTGTTGATGATCCTGCTAAGTTGGCTAATAAACTAAATGAATATTTTGCATCTACATTCACAAATGAGTTATTCAGGGTGCCAGAGATGTATTAAACTCTGGCAGTAAGCTAGATAATCTTGTAATAATTGAGAGTAAAGTGGAGGAGAAATTGAAGATACACATAAGAAAGGCACCTGGGGTGGATGGAATCTATCCAGTTATATTAAAGGAGGCAGCAAAGGAAGTAAGCAAACCCTTAGCCATAATTATGAGAGCTTCTTTGGGTATCTTCCCTGTCCAAGGAAGCTCTCATAATTATGAGAGCTTCCTTGGACAGGGAAGATACCCATGGACTGGAGATGTGCAAATGTGACCCTAAGCCACAAAGGAGGATCAAAGGGGGAGACAGGTAATTACAGACCTGTTAGTTTAACTTCTGTTCCAGGGAATTTAATGGAGGCACTGGTTAAAGAAGCATTGCAGGATCATCTAGACAAGACTTCAGCTATAGCTCGGACACAGCATGGGTTTGTTAAGGACAAGTCTTGTTTGACCAATTTGATTGGATACTATGATGTAGTCACAAAGGAACTGGATGCAAAGAATAATTTTGATATCATATATTTCGATCTTAGAATGGCTTTTGATACTGTTGCACATGGAAGACTGCTGCACAAATTGGGGCAGTGTGGCATTGGAGGCAAATTGCTGCTATGGATAAAGGGATGGTTGAGTGGGAGAAAACAGAAGGTGGTAATCAATGGACACTGCTATTTGTGGACTAATGTTATTAGTAGAGTCCCCCCCCCCAGGATTCAGTACTGGGTCCATTGTTTTCTGTATTCATCAATGATACTGATGGTATATCAGGCTTAATGTTCAAGTTGGCAGACGATATGAAGGTCAGCACGGTTGTTAATGACAGTATGCTGCTGCAACAGGATCTAGAAAAGTTCAGCAAGGGCTGATAGATGGCAACTAAAGTTTAACATTGACAAATGTAAAGTTCTGCATATGGGAAGCAGTAACCCCAGAGTAATGTATCAACTGTGTGGTACTACACTGACAGTGGTAGAGTGTGAAAAGGACCTGGGGGTAATTGTGCAGGCAGATATGAAGTTTTCTGAGCAGTGCAGATGGTCTGCAAGACTAGCTCATGGTGTCTTGTCAATGATATACAGGAATTTTTTCTAGCAGGGATAAGGTGGTGATTATCCCCTTGTACAAGGCAATGGGCAGGCCACGCCTTGAGTACTGTATACAGCTCTGGAGGCCTCATTTTAAGAAGGATGTAGAGCTGTTGGAATGAGTACAGAGAAGGGCAGCAAGATTAGTGAATAGAACAAAGGGTTGCTCTTACGAAGAAAGGCTTAAGTTTTGCATATTACAGTGTCTGGAGACTAGGCACCTTTGAGGTGATCTGATTGAGGTGTATAAAGCTTAGAATGGCTTGAGCATGCCCACTGCTGATGGGATTCTTCCTCTTTTTCAGAATAATCGCCTGGGAGGGCATAAATTCAAATTGAAGAAAGGCAGTTGTAGGATAGATATGCGGAAGTTTGGCTTTAGCTAGCAGGAGGTTGATTGCTGAAACAAACTGCCATCTGTCGTAGAAGTTGATAGCTTAAATAGATTCAAGACAGAACATTTGGAGCGAGTGGGTGGGTGAAATGAGGTGTGTGTGTGTTTTTTTTTTGGCTGATGCTATATAAGCCTGCTTTCTTGCATCATGTGCCCTTAGAGCAAGTTAGTGCAAATGCATCATTTTAACATACCTATCTACCAAAGTAGTATGAGTCCTTTGCCCTTTATAGTCTATCTCACTGGTTTGTTTAATACTACTGAGAATGTAGCCCTAACTCAGTTTATCAATGTCTATTCTCAAAGAAAAGGATTTTTTCAGAAAAAAATCTCCATTCATTCCTCAAGATTTCCATCTGGAAGCCTTGGACATTGTTACAAGATTTTTTCATCTCATCCAATCTACCAGTGCAATGACCATATGCAAGGACTCTACATGTTGTCTAAAATCTCTATTTCAATCACAGACTTAAAGTGGCTAATCAATTCCTAAACTTCTCTACAACAGAACTGAGTGTTATCCCTAACTGGAACCTCAAAATTGATAGCTTTTTCTTAGATACCTTGGTAAATCTCTACAACCAAACTCCTCAATGTTCTGTATTTCCAGAACACTGAGCAGGAGAAAATGCTACAGAGTCACTTTGTTCCCAAACATGCAAAGCTACAGGCATTAAAACTCTCATACCTGTTGCTGTTTGCTCCCTTGAGTAAAATTTTTGACAAATTCTCGTGAAACCGCTTTCTAGATAACTTTTTGATTCCAGACCTTGTCTTCAGCTCATTTCCATGATTCATGAAACAAGGCAGAAAAGGAGTATCTCTACTGCTTCTACCTCATACCCAGGGCTGCTGCAAGTGGGTAGGTGAGGTAAGCATCACTTACAGGCGGCAGTTCAGGAGGGTGCCAAAAACATTTTTGACATATACAAGTCGGACCTCTGTTTAACGAACTTTATAGAGAAATTTTATATTTAGCAATTTTTAAAAAATTCTCCTGGGTAATTGCACTTATAATAGTTTCAGTAGAATGAAGAAAATTTCCATATAACAAACGGATTACGAGAGACTTTACTGGGAACGCATTGTTTGCACCTATTGAGGCTATTAATTCTGCTGCTAAGCACGAATTAAGAACCAAAGGGATTACCATTCTGCAACTTAGTGCTACTTTTAAAAGTATAGGTTTTAAAACCTATCCAATTGCTTGTCTGACATACTAGTTGCACTGGTCATCTGATTGGTTTTATAAAATCATTTTATACAATGGTTTTATATATTGGTTTTATACAATCAGTTGATCAGTGTGACTTCATCGTTTACCAGTATTTAACACAGCAGGCAAATAATACATTTGAAATAAATACAGTACATGAAATTGCAGGCGCATATTAATTTGCTTAACTGGATCTGTGTTTCATATTTATATTTTGCAGTTATAAAATCTTTTTCTTGAAGTTCTCTGCCTTCAGGCAAGTTAAGGCTTCATTGATGCCATGCTTCTCTATCTTGTGCTGTACTTTTAATTCCTGCATAATTTCCTCTTACCATCTAATCCATCATTCCAATTCCCCTTCTCCAAACAGTTCTCTTCCCACACATCTACCCCTCGATCCTTTCCTCAGCATACTTTCTGTTCTCAATACATGTCCTATTAAGTTTTTTTGTCTCCTTAATTCTTTACAAACGTTCTCTCTTTTATTTTCCGCAAAATCTTTCTCACTCTGTCCAACCATTTCACTCTATCCATCCTCTTCCACACCCACATCTCAAAAGCTTCTAGGCGTCTAATCTCCTCTTTCCCAGTATCCATGTCTCGTAGCATATTGTACAACAGTCCATATTAATGTTTTCATCATTTGCTTTCTTAATTCCTCCTTGAAATTTCCTCTCAATGGTTCTTTTCTATTACTAAATGCTTCTTCCCCATTGCAATTCTTGTTTTTATTTCTTCCAGGCTTTTCCCAATTTCTGTCATTAAGCTTCCCAAGTATCTATATCTCTCGACCTGTTCCAACGTTATTTCTTCTAATGTTGTATTGATTCTTCTTCTTCCTGGCCACTTTGAAATTAACATTACCTTGGTTTTATTGCTGTTAATCTTCATATTTTACTCCTTTATTCCTACTTTTACTCCTCCTTTTTGCTCTTCTTTGTACTCTTTCATCAGTGCTGCTGTGTATAAATCAAATAGTATAGGGGACATGGAACATCCTTGCCTTACACCCATACCAATGGGAAATCAAGGAATATTTTCAAGAAAATAGAACAGAGGAAGCATTCCAAAAAATTCCCGATTTGGCTAATAATATGGCTACTATCACTGGAATTGCCGCTTCATTTCTAGAAGTAAGCACTATAAGGAAAAGAATGAAAAGACGCCATTTCGATTATGAACATAGAGAGAAAGCTATTCAGGATCTGCAACAAAATTTCAAAATTAATTTTTTCTTTCAAATTATGGACACAACAAGTTTCTCGTTAATTGAAAGGTTTAGAAATATGAAAGAATATGTAGAAATATTTAATAATATTTCTGAAATTTAAAAAAATGGTAATATAATGTCTTAGATAAATTAAGTGACATTGATCATAACGATTGATGGTTTAGCATTATTTGAAGAACTTCAAATTTATATTAAAGACAATATTACTCCATTTTAAGTGTTACAATATATTTTTTAAAAAAATTTTACAGATACTTTTCAAATGTAGCAGTGGCATTAAAAAATTATGCAAATGAGGGGAACAAGGGCGCTCTTACCAAGAAAGGACTAAGTTCTGCAAATTGCAGCTTCTGGAGGCTAGGCTCCTGCAAGGTGATCTGATTGAGGTGTATAAGGCATTGAATGGGTTTAGCAGGCTCAGTGTTGATGGGATTCTTCCTCTTGCTCAGATTACGCACTTGCGAGAACATAAATTCAAATTGAGGAAAGACAGTTGTTTGGAAATTTGCATTTAGCCAGCAAGTGGTTGAATGAGGAACAAACTTCCATCTGTTGTTGTGGAAGTTGATAGCTTAAATAAATTCCAGCAAGAACTGGACAAACTTTTACAGCGGGTGGGGGGTGAAAGGGTTTCCCCCCCTTTTTTTTTTTTTGGCTGATGCTGTATAAGCTTGCTTTCTTGCATCATATGCCACTATTAATGCTAATGTCAATTTTTCCAGTTTCAGTTGGCTCAGGTAAACGGAGTTTTTAAAATTAAAATTAATGAAAAATTATTTACGATCGACACTGTATCAACAACAACTCGCTAATTTGGCAATAATTTCAATGGAAAGTAATCATTTGGAACAAATAAACATAAATGAAATAATGAATAAATTCGCATCTCTTAAAGCAAGGAAACAGATTTGTATAATTTTTTTAACATTATAATTTTCCTTTTATTTTATTATTGTGATAGAGTACAATTACTATGATTTAGAATTTAAAGTTTATTTCCAGAATTTCAGAATGATTTCGTTATTTTTGTTTGTTGTTTCATTATATTATAAGTGAGATATGTTGTAATTTTTTTCTTTTTCAATAAATTAATAATAATTATTTACGTCTTATTATATTTTTTAATTCAAATATTTTGGGGCAGCAAATTGGATTTTGTTTACTGGTGGGTCGCATTGAAATATGTTTCAATAAATTACAACTTCCTGGATTATACTGAATTCTTTACTTTGAGTTTCACCTCCCACAAAGGTCCAGTACCTACTGTTTGCTCTATCTACAATCTCTCTGAAAGTTAGAATCCAATGTAATTCCCCTGTAAACAACATTAAATTTTTAGGTATACATCTTAATTTCAAACTTCTCATTCCATTGCAAAAAAATTGCACAAATTTCACAAAGAAGAATATTTACTTCTTCCTCGTGCCACTGCCTTAAATTCCAGTATTATGATGTGAAATTATTCTTGTAGCGATGGATATCTTGAGCACATTCAACTCAATTTTTAAAATTAAAATTAAAACCTTAAAATCCTAAACACCTTAAAATCCCATCCTTTATCTAAACCTTGGTTTTGCAATAAATGTGCTAAGGCTGTTCAAGAGAAGAAAGTTCATATTATAATTGGCTCGCATTCAAATCTCCAAGTTGATTTTCTGCCTACACCAAAGATCGCAACAATTGTAATGCAATTATTAATCAGTCCTAACTTGATTTCGAATGGGCTAAGAGTAGAAAACTTGCTTCTTGTCCAAATAGTAGCTGAGCATTCAGGTCTCTTGCCAATGTTATTAGCCATTACTTTTGCCAATCTCTGTTCCCACCTTTTTCAAAACCAGATGGTTGTATTGCCACTTCAGCCAAAATTAAAGCCGACCTGCTAACATCCTATTTTTCTTCCAACTCATGTATTAATGATCTTTTTAAACCACCTCCCACCATTTCTAGTACACTCCATTCAATACCTCCTGTGATCTTTTGTCAAAACGATGTCAGAAGGATTTTGATGCTAAGAAAGCTCCAGGTCCTGGTGGTATTTCTACACTTGTTCTCAAAACCTGTGCTCTCCTGAACTTATTCCTGTTCTGTGTTGCCTTTTTTTTTTCACTTTCTTATTCCAAAGGTTTTTCCTTCTGCTTGGAAGGAAAAACTTTTGGAATATCCAGCCAGTTCCTAAAAAGGGTAACAAATCCCTCCTATCCAATTATGGTCCCATTGCAATTACTTCTCTTTCTAAAGTAATGGAGAAATCAATTAACTGCCAACTCTTAAACTATCTAGAAATGACCAGTATTGATTCGGTCAGTGTCAATCCACTTGTGCCGTAAAGCCAATAAACAAACAACAAATGATCCACTGGTCATATTCTGGCTTATGTTACCCATCTATGGACAAATTCAATGGAAAAATTTGGTGAAACTCAAGCAGTTACTCTTGACATTTCAAAGGCTTTTGACCATGTTTGGCATAAAAGGTCTTCTAAATAAGCTTCCATCTTATGGTTTGCCAACTGTTTTTTGTAATTAGGTATCCAATTTTCTTTCTCACTGTGGGTGATGGTATGATGACTCTCTCTCTTCTAACATCTCCATTAATGCTGGTATTTGCCAAGGCTCAGTTCTTTCTCCCACTCTTTTTCTCTTGTATATCAATGACTTTCTTCCTTTGACCAGAAATCCTATCCATAGTTTTGCTGATGATAGCACATTGCATTCAACCTTCCAGTTTGAGTAACCTTGCCCTGCTAAACAGCTTCAACTTCTCCAATATCCACTACCAATTCCTTAAATTCTGATCTCCAGGAAATTTTCCAGTGGGGCAAATATAACTTAGTTGATTTCAATCCCTCTAAAACTGAGTTCTGCCTTATACCTCGCAAAAAGGATTCATCTGCTCCTATGCTTATCTTCGATGACACTTCAATTTCTAGGCAATATATATCATCCCTATTGGAGATTATCCTGACTTCTAATCTCTCTTGGCGTATACACATTACTAATATTTCTCCTTCGCTGTGTTATTACTTTTCTTCCAAACAGCTGTTCACTCTGTACAAATCGCAAATCCGCCCTACCATAGAATATTGTTCCCACATCGGGGGCGGTGCCCCCAAAACCTCTCTCATGCTTCTAGATTCCATTCAAAAGAGGACAGTTAGATTAATTAATGTCTCATTTCTAACAGAGTCTCTCCACTCTCTGTCTCATAGACGTTTTGTTTCTGCTGCTTGGCTTCTATAATTTCCACTCACTCTTTCAAAGCAGTCTCAACATCCATTTACTGTCCAACTTCAAACTCACAGAACTAACTTTTCTTCTTCCTCATTTATTCACTCAACTTCCATTTCCTGAAACAACCTTCCTTCCTGAAAATTACAATCTACAGAAATTCAACTCTAATGTCAACAAATATCTTCTTTCATCTCTCCAACCCATTCACAATATAAGTTACTATAAGTTCTAATATCTCATGTTTGGGGTTTTCATATAAAAAATAAATAAATAAAGCTTTTCTCTACCATTCTAATACTACTACAGCCACTCTATCTCTCCAGTCTAAACTTTCCAGAACACACAGATTACATTGTTCATTTTTCAGTATCTCGTTCAAACTAGCCACTTTTTTTGATCTTGATCCCGACATCTGGCTTCATGGCAAAGTGTATATAAAATGTATTTTATATCAGTGAGTCTACACTGATGTCAAACTTCTAACTGTAGCTTATCTGTGATCCCCAGTTGCAATCAGCTCCTTCCGTTTTTATTTTATTCCTCAAATAGGCAAGTGAAGCTTGCCTTTTTGTATGGGTGTCCTTCCACACCATATTCACACTACAACAGTCTCTCCATTTCTGAGAGAGGTGGGAGGCAGGTAAACAAGGTTGAACATTCTAACCCTCCACCATGGGCATCCACAGAAAATTTTCTGGGGGGGGCAAAGCTTGGAGACAAATAATTACATCAATAGATTTTTATTTAATTATTTAATTAAACAAGTAGATTATAGAATACAGTATTGCATCAATACAAAAACATGTACATAATGTATATAAATTTACAATATAAAGGAAACAAGAATTAATATATATATATATATATATATATATATATATATATATATATAACAATTTTTTTTAGTTAATTATAATACCAACTAGATAAATTGGAGAATTTAGCATAAAAAAAAGTATTAGGGGTGCAAACTATACTCATTTCTGTTTGCCATTTGCCAGATGGCAAATAGAAACAGATATATTGGGATATATTGAGTGGAGCTAGCTTTAGTTCAAGTCCATTCAGTGTATCCATATATCTATAATTAGCTATATTATCATTTTAATTTTACTATTTTATTTTATGTGTTTATTTATAGGGTACAACAAAGAAGTCCAACTTAGGTTACCTAAACTTGGCCCTTTGAACTAATGAGTATAGTTTGCACCCCTAATACATTTATGCTAAATTCCTATCAATTTATCTAGTTGTTATTAAAATTAACTAAAAAATTGTTATATACAGACAGATGTAATGTACAATCATAAATTTGATGGCATTAATCTGTTCTGTCACTCTTTCTCCTTTACTATTTCTTATATTCTTTTACATAACTTCATATATATATATATATATATATATATATATAGATAATAATAATTTCAATAATCACGTATCATAGAAGAATTGAATTCTCTGTCTATCGCTTGCAAACCAATTGATGACATTTTCAATAAATTTCTTCTTTACCGCTTCCTCTTCTAGTTTCTCCCTGTGCACGCTAATCATATATAAACCTTATAGGCAAGTTTCTGAGATAGTGGACACCTTAACCATGTTTTCACACATCTCAAGGTGCTGAAACTTCTTTCAATGGTACAGGTCGTAACAGGTAATGTCATACCAATAGTTATTGCCGAATTAATAGAAGCAAAATAGTCGCAATGTTCCAAAACTTCTGGTAAATTTTGGGGAATATCAGTCGAAGAACCAAAAACAGGAACACGTTTTATTGCTGCAATAGATGAAACACGTGTTCGATAGTTACCCCGCCGAGGGCCGAAACCAGCCAACCCGTAATAAAATTTTAAGCAGACAAAGCATCCCATGGTCGAGGGTGTAAAGTTACATATCTCAATCACTTTTACGATTATAATTTGTGGAATTTTTTACTCGATCCCAGGGAGGGGAAAGTGCCCCATTTGTCCCCCTCTGCAGACGCCCATGCCCCTCCACCTATTACTGGTATCTATCAACATATGCAAACATTATTATTTGCAGATAATGCAATGGAACAGTGTTATGTATAAAAATAAAAATTAAATAAGAAATTTCTAAAATATCCAGAAAGGTCCAGAAGACTCCTGAATTTGCTAGAACATTGTAGATCAGCATTCTCCAAACTGGGGTTCATGCACCCCTGGGGGTTTGTAGACCACTTCCAGAGGTTCTGTAAAACGTTCATAAGGGGTATCAAGTGATATATGTGCTTATTTCCCTAAAAATATACTGATAGGATCACAATGAGCTTTATAGAAGATTACTTATTTTCGATACAATTAGTATGTATACAAGTCACTTCCTTAACAGAGCGCGTTCAATCCCTTCCACTAGTGGTGGGGGATTAAATGCACTTTTAATTATATACATATTTCAAATTATTCATTCTATGTATAGCAAATTGATGATAAATAAAGTTATTATATATCTATGTAAAAATAAGAATATAAAGTTGAGTTGTTTTACACATAAAACTTTGAATTTTTTTTTCAGAAAACCCAATGTTCACACACACATATAGGGGGGTCCACAAACTTTGTTTTGTGAAGGGGTCCATAGATCTTAGTAGTTTGGGAACCGCTGTTGTAGACGATTCTAGAAAATGGGAATATTATTTCAATATTATAGAAGATAATAGTTTGTTTTTTGACGTTTCTAGGGTGTTATGCAATAAAAAAATTGAGGAGTAAAGGCTGTAACTTATAAGATCGATCACCCCATCATTCAAAAAGAATGTTTGATATAAGTTATTGTGTTTTGTGATAAACATGACAAGAAATAAGGAACTTATTATTTTATTATTATTATTAGGCCTATGGTGCAAGGAAGCCTGAGGCTTATGTTGCACCAGCCAAAAAAAATTCCCGAGTTACCCTGAAAGAGAGAGAGAAGTAGAAAGGAATCACCAAGAAAGAGAGAAGAATGATGATACCCAGCTCCAGGACCCTGTGTGTATGCCAAGCCCATACTCATCAGTTGTGAGCCCTTGGGTTAAGATACTGTATAAAGTTATTCCATGAGAAGTACTGGAAAAAAACTAGGTGTTTCATTTAAATGAGTACAACCTACCATTCAAATATTCAAGGAGACTGGCAATTTAAGGCACCAACCACGATCTGGACAACTGTGCATAATAATGAAAGTACAAGATAAGGCCATAACACTGATTTCTAAATGCAATTGATTTACTGTACCTGAAATCCAAGCTGAGTTCTACAGGAATAGAGACTCATCTGTCTTCATCCACTGTAAAACTTTGTCTTAAACAAGTAAAACTTTGTGGTCATGTAGCGGTCCAAAAACAATTATAACCAGAAAATCAAAAGAAACGGTTGCCTTGGACTAAGAGCCATTAACATTAGACAATTGAAGAGTGGAAAATAGTACTGTGGATAGATGAAACCAAATTTGAAATTTTTAGATCCAAGCTTAAGAGTTTATGTGAGATGATCAACTGAAGAAAAAAATGGTACCACATTGTTTATTGCCTACAGTCAAACACAGTGATGGTTGCTTCTGAATTTCTGGAGTGGGTGACATCATCAGAATTGAAGCAATTTTAAGAAAAGAATGCTAAAACATTTTTCAAAAAATGTTTTAGTCTTCTTTTGACCCAATTTTTGTCTTGTTTCTGTTTGAACATGTTTTTCATCTTGATTCTGGACTTCTTTAAACAAAACTTTTTGGCCATTGGTGATTTTGAAGTCCACTGCATGCCCTGAGGCTTCATTTCTGGTGGTACTGAACCCCAATACACCTCTCCAACAATAATAGTCAAGGAAATTAGGATTGTCTTAAGTCAGGCTGTATGGCACAAATTTTGCACAGATCTTCCTTTTCTGTAAATCTTCACACAAAATTTGATAAATCA
Source organism: Mastigoproctus giganteus (assembly GCF_048544385.1). Taxonomy (NCBI): domain Eukaryota; kingdom Metazoa; phylum Arthropoda; class Arachnida; order Uropygi; family Thelyphonidae; genus Mastigoproctus; species Mastigoproctus giganteus. The sequence goes on from NC_143575.1 coordinate 65,579,698, forward strand.
TTTCCTTATTCACATCCAACTATCAAGCCATCATTCTGAGGATCAAACGACTATCTCTAACTGGAACTTCCTGAACTTTTGCAACTCTATCCTCATTTTGAGAAGTTGAGGGACTTAGGTAATTGCAAATATCCTCACATCCATCTCTGAACCACATACCATCAAATACCCTCTCATGGGTAGCACATTTGGTGAATCACCATCCACCTCACACCGGGTGGAAAAGGCCTGAGTTCAAATTCCATCGATGATGTGAAGAACTTTTATGGGTCTTTTTCACAAAGTGGCTGAGTTAGTTGGTCTCAGCCGAAGGTAGCATGGTTTTCCTCCCAGAAAAGAGAAAATGGACCGCAGAACACACGCAATTTATGTTGCATGTGTTCTGCGGTCCATTGCAGATTTTCCCAGTTTAAAGCAAAATTTGATATTCATTCGTTGCTCCATTTGCAAAATGGTGACATGTTAACACTACTAGCGAAACTGGTTGTTACTTGTAATCCAGAAGCTTACTAGATTTCTGTACCACCATATGTTGGAGGAATACACTTCTGTTTATTTTCATTCATCAAACATGACTGCAACAGCACCAGTCCGGGAACTTTATTGCGACACCTCGTATACATATGATTGGTAAACACTAAAACCTCTTGTAGAAATTGTTACATTCTGTAAAACTAAGAAATCAACATGTAATTATTTGCTTTGGTAAATATAAAAACTTGTATAAATTTTGACACGCTGTAAAATTAAGAATTATTTTCGAAATCAACAAAAATTTATTGAAATCAGTTGATAATATATCAATCATGTTGGCTATTGTAGTTTGTTTAATTTATTAAATCACAGAGTACAAAATACATGTTGAATTTCAATTTTTATTAAAATCCAGGTGGAAGTGAGTACATTACAAAAAACGTTGAGTAAATATTACGTTGAATTAAGTGCAGTGAAGTTAAAACAATTACTTTTATATATATATATTAGTTAATTAGTAATTAGCTGTCAAGTTAATTAGATTGTTCAATTATTCACAGCTAATGAAAATTCAGTTAGTCAAATCAGATGCATCTGAAATGTAACTCACTGTGAAGATTACCTGACTTTTTTTCCCTTATAGTGCTAAGACCTGAAATGTATGCATCTGTTTGTGTTGTACTTGTGTAAAAATATGCCACATGAACTAAATTTTTGTTGCTTTTCAAGATTACGTCAAGCAGATTTTCGGCAGACTTATTTCTTTGGCTCTTCGCTTTTTAGGCTCCTCCGCAATGCAATGCAACACAGTTTTGATCCATCATTTTCAAAGTGTATAATCATCAACTAATGGCTTCTCATACCACTCTGAATTAATAGATATACATTTTGAATGCTGGACTTCTTTTTGGATATACTATATCTTTACTGCTTGTTAATTGAAATAATCACATTTTGTTTCTTATCAACATCAGCTGGGTTATCTGATTTATTTATTATTTATTTACTGTAGCAGTAGTAGTGGGAATCCACTTACCGGGCTGGTCCACTCTGAAGTATTCCCATTTGTGACTATGGTGGCTCCTGTTCTCCAGTCAATCCATGATCCACCTTTTGATCTTCTCTGTAATTCCAGGTTGTACAACAGTCTCATGTGAGCCCTTATCAAAAGCTTTACTAAAATCCACGTACATGTCACTATAAAAGACCGAAATCTGGTAAATCCTAAGTTTTACCAATACACTTTGGTAAAAGTCCCAATAATTTCCATTATCTGACTGAATAAGTCTAAATCTTATTAATTTTACAGAAAACGTCCAACAAGATGCCATTAGTATTAGTAATAATAGTGGCAAATGATGCAAGGGAGAAAGGAAGCCTATACATCTGCAGAATATACAGAATGTACACCTGTATATTCTATATTACAGAATATACAACCTGTACATTCTCTCTGTACATTGTCCTTTACTTTAAGGTTATGTCCTCTTATGAGTGCTGTCTGAGAAAGAGTAAGCATTCAACAGAATTTAGTTTACTCAATAAATTTATTTAAACACTTCAACGAGGTCTCCTTGCAGATTCCTGGTTTCCAAGTGCTGCAATTCGCCAAACTGAAGTCTTTCATTTTAGGAATACCCTTTTGTGCCCAACTAATAAAATTATTGCTCTTATTTAGACCCATTCCGACAGTTCTATATCCTTAACATGTATGCAGTATTCAAGATACAGCCTAGCCATTGCTTTATACAACCAGATAATCATATCGTTCTTTCTGCCAAGATTTCTGTGTATAATTAACTGTTCCAAATGAGCTGTCCTAGCAGCCTGTCTGCACTGTCAAACAGACTGTCAGGACAGCTCATGTGGTATAAAATTACCCACCACTGAGAGTGATAATAGCCATGATAACATCATGTCAGACTATACAATTTCCTACTGCCTTGAGAACAGTAACACCCATATAGTGTGTTATTCTGAGATTACTGCTGCCCATCTGTAGAACCATGCATTTATCAACGTTAAAATTTAATTGCCATTTCTCAGCTGATCTGGCAATTTTTTTCTAATAAAGTCTTGTTGCTGTGATATACCTTGATTCTTGTCATTAACCAACCTGCCAACCATTGTATCATCTTATTAATATCAAATCATAATGATAATCATTAATCATAATACGTATCATCTGCAAACTTAGAAAATAAGTTTTATATACCTTCATCAATATTGTTAATAAATATTAAAAACAGTAAGCGGCCAAGCACTGAACCCCAAGGGTCGCCACATTAGTCAAGTAGAGAAGTGCCAATTAATAACCACCTTCTGTCATTTGTCACTCAACTATCCCCTCATCCATAGCAGTAATTTCCCCAAATTCCACACCACTCCAATTTGTATAGAAGTCTTTTCGTGTAGAACAGTTTCAAAATCTCTCCTGACATCTTTTTTTTTTTTTTTTATGGAAACTCCAAACACGAAAGGTATCAAAACCTATAGTACTAAGTACTATAGGTTTTGATACCGTACATGGGTTGAAAGAGAAGTGTGGTGGGGGGGGGGATGCCAGAAAGTATGTGATATACAGCCACTCCTCGACTTACGTGAAGGTTGCGTTCTGCGTTAGTTGGAATTTCCCTAAATGCTTATGCAGCACTCACAACTATGCACACTGAATTTGATTGAAGCAAAAAAGAAATATTCGGCAAACATGTAAATAGAATTATTTATTCAATTTTCTTATCTCATGCGCAAGAAAAATTACAAAAATTTCAAAATTATAAAATTACAAAAAGAGAGATGACACAAGCATAACATCAGCAAGTTTTATCTTTCGAGCATCGTTGCCAGAATTAAATCTCCAGCTGATAAACATGCCACTGCAGAAGTTGAGCGCTGTGGAGAGTTAGAAGGGGTTTTTTCCAACACATCACAAAATTTCTCTGCAGCTGCAGAATTGGCACCAGCGACTTCACCGCATACTTTAATGTTTTGGAAACCAGCATCATGCTTGAACCAATTAAACCACCCGTTGCTTGCCACAAACTTGGCTTGGGGTTCACCGTACTTATTCTTAATGTCTTCATAAATACTTTTGCTTTTTCTTGAATGCCCATTGGACTCAGGGGCACTCGCTTCTGAATCTGATTTTCCATCCATATTAATAGCTTTTCCATCTTCGATATAGCACCTGAATACTGTTTTGTGATCACTGTTGATCTTAAATGCATTGATCCTTTAACATGTTCTTTTATAGTATTCACCGTTGAAGCAGTGAGACCTAATTCCATGCAATAGATAACAAACTTTGTCCTGCTTCGTACTTCTTAATTAATCATCTTCATTTTTAAATCAATTTTGTTTCATTTCCCATCACTACCAGCACTTGCACTTTCCGTTGGTCCCTTTCCCTTCACATTGTAATAAGTAAATAGGAATGAAGAGAAGATTCTGAAAATTTATTTGTTTTTTATATGATTGAAGATTTCAGTGAAGGGGAACTCATTTCACCATAATACTGTAACGTAAAAACCAACAGAATTCCAGTTATCGGTATAGTTGCAAATGCAATAAGATCGAGTTTACTAAACATTTATAATAGATTGCACCAACAGAAAAGCCCAATAAACCAGAAAGTGCAAATTGTTTTTAATGTTTTATGCTAGTGACCTCCAGAAATGTGTTTTTGAAAAATATCACAAAGGCATTCAAAATTGATTCTTATAACGGAACATATTATAACGATGAAAGTGTAGTACAATTTCCATTATGAAAATGACCTTTTAGAGAGATAAACAGATTAGTTATATAGCGAAAATTTCAGCTTCCGAGGTCTTATAACGAATTACCAAAATTGTGTTATTGGGTTCACATTATGATATTTTCACGATACCTACATTTATTCCTATGGGATGCAAAATACGTTTCCATGATTTTTTTAAGTTTGAACCAGCTGGCAAAAACTAAAAAATTACGTAAAGTCAAATTTCCAATAGTCGAGTATTACGTAAGCTGGGGAGTGCCTGTATTTATTTTTTGCATGCAATTCCTCTGTTAATGTCAAAGTACATAAATTGGTCAAACACCACCACCACCACCTCTTAACAAATCTATGATGTAATTTCCATATAACTATTCCTACCAAGATGATCCTGCAGTATTTCTTTAACCAGACTCCATTATTTTCTCTGGAACAGAAGTCAAGTTGACAGGTCTGTATTTGCCCTTTGTGAATATGAGAGACATTTGAACATCTCCACTCCTCAGAATCCAAGGATGCTCTTATAATTATGACCAAAGATTGCTCACCTCTATTGCTGCTACTTTTAATATAAACATCAGCCCCAAGTGCCTTATTTACTTTTAGCTTCAACAATTTCGCTTTCTTTTCGGTTATTACAAAATCATTTAGCTTCCAGTTATAACTTAGTATTCACATCCCTGAAAGTAACTTTTTACATATGACCGGTATTTGGCACATTATAGCCTCAGTTGCTGATGCACCAATAAAACCCAAACCAAACCAAACCTGAAAGCTTCTTTACACGTGAATGCATGTGAAATATTTGTAACTGATCTACATTCATCAGTTTGTCAGTAAGATCATCAGTAGTCATGCCATTTATATCCAATGGCCAATGTAATTCACTCCTTTCCTTCTAGAGTTAACATATGCAAAAAATACTTTGCATTATCTCTTAGCTGGTATAAAAAACAGTAGTTTCTATTACTGTTTCCTATTTAAAATTTGCAGTTGGTCTTTACATGTGAATGTAAAGCCAAACACGTCTCATAATGTGACTTGGCTTGCCTAATCCCCTTATTAATTTGATTGTGGACTACTTTGTACTCACTGTATGTTGCTGGGTCCCTTGATATCCATTTAGGTCTAAGCTTTGAAGAATATCTCTTAGCTGGTATAAAAAACAGTAGTTTCTTTTACTGTTTCCTATTTAAAATTTGCAGTTGGTCTTTACCTGTGAATGTATACGAAATATTTGTAACTGATCTACATTCATCAGTTTGTTAGTAATTTGAACAGGAACATTAGTAGTCATGCTGTTCATATCCAGTGGCCAGTGTGATTCACTCCTTTCCTTCTACAGTTAACATAAGCAAAAAATACTTTACTACTTTTCTTTGTAGTCTTAACCACAGATGTCTCATAATCTGCCTTGGCTTGCCTAATCCCCTTAGTAAATTGATTGTGGACTACTTTGTACTCACTGTTCATTGCCATGTCCCTTGCTATCCATTTAGGTCTAAACTTTGAACAATATCACTTAGCTTGTATAAAAAACAGTAGTTTCTATTACTGCTTCTTATTTAAAATTTGTAGTTGGTGACATCATCATTTGGTCCCAATGAAAAGACTTCTTTTTATAAACAGTTTAAAAATCATTTAGAACCACTGTAGTCACCGTTACGAAAGCAAAATCCACTCCCTTTACCCAAGCTATATCTTTAAGTAAATCTCACATCAATATACTGTGACCACTGCTGATCAACAAATCATGAGCGTTGCATTCTCTTGTATGTGTTAAATGTCAAAAACAGTCATACAGTACATCTAGAAAAGGCACTGCTACCGTGTGAGCAACCAGTCCTCAAGTTCCAGTCAATATTAGCATTAGTAGAGCAGTATGATGCAAGAAAGCAAGCATCAGCCAAAATAAAAAAAAAAAGAAAGAAAGAAAGAAAGAAAGAAACACTTCCCATTTCACCCACATTCATTTGCTCCAAAAGTTTGTCCAGTTCTTCCTTGAATTTATTTAAACTACCAACTTCCTCAAGGCAAATTTCCACATATCTATTCTACAACTGTCATTTTTCAATTTGAGTTTATGCCCCCTCAGGTTCATAATCTGAGCAAGAGAAGAATCCCATCAGCATTGAGCCTGCTCAAACCATTCAAGGCCTTATACACCTCTCAGGTGCCTAAATCTCCAGAAACTGTAATTTGCGGAACTTAAACCCCATCCCTCCTCACTAATCTTGTTGCCCTTCTCTGCACTCATTCTAGCAACTCTACATCCTTTCTAAAATGAGGACCCCAGACCTGCATGCTGTACTTGAGGTGTAGCCTTGCCATTGCCTTATACAAAGGGGTAATCACCTCCTTATCCCTGATAGCAAAATTCCTGTATATCATTGACAAGACTCCGTGACCTGCTGTCGGACAGCCTGTCTGCACTGCTCAGAAAAGTTCATATCTGACTGCACAATTATTGCCAAGTATTTTTCCTTCTCCACTACCCTGAGTGTAGTACCACACAGTTAGTACATTTCTCTGGGGTTACTGCTACCCATATGCAGTACTTTGCATTTATCAGTGTTAAACTTCAGTTGTCACTTCTCCACCCATCTGCCCAAATTTTTTAGATCCTGTTGCAGTAGCATACTGACATTAACAACCATGCCAACCTTTGTATCATATGCAAACTTGGACATCTGGAAAGTACTCTGTGATGAGACATCCTGATTAAGTACTTTCCACTTGTCTGTTTAGCTGTTCATTATTGTCATAAAAGTTCATTATCACTATAAAACAAGTACTTAGACCAGATGGCAATATTCACTTTTATAAATATCACTTTGAGGAACATTTGAATAGATAACTTTTAAGCTTTTTGTTCCAAAGACGAACCATTGCTGGACTTTGTTTTTTTAACAAAAACTAATGAACGAGGTTGTTTGCTCTGTGATATTCTCTCACTCATAAATATCCACATCCCCTACAGAACAATCAGACTAAACCAGTTACTTTTTATTTTCATTTCAGTAGATTATGGTCGTTATATCTTCCGCTAAATTACTAAATTTAATTAATGTTCTTAACTTGACCATTTTATTGATTCTAATTCTCTTATTTAGCATATTTATCTTCATAATTCAATTCTGTATGCTGTTTTAAATCCTTGTCTTATCATTGTTTATCCAAGTGTGCAGATTGGTACTTATGTTTGCTTAATTAATTTTATATCTCTTTCCTTGTCCACCTTGAGTTAATAATTATTAATTTATTAAAACTGAACACTACTTTTTTCATAAACATTTTATTTAAAAATGACTTTTGTTATAACTTTACTTTTCAGTTGTATTTTTGATTTATTTTATATTTTAGTGTATAGTAGTAGTAGAGGCATGTGATGCAAGAAATCAAGTGTATGAGCTTATGCAGCATCAGACAAAAAAAAAAAAAAATCACACCATTCCCTCCAAATGCCTGTCCAGTTCCATCTTAAATGTATTCAACCTATCAACTTCCACAATGACAGATGGAAGTTTGTTCCAACAATTAACCACCCGCTGACTAAAGGCAAATTTCCGCACATCTGTTCTACATCTGTCTTTTCTTAATTTGAATTTATGCCCCCTTAGGTTCGTAATCTGAACAAGTGGAAGGATCCCATCAGAATTCAGCATGCTCAACCCATTCAAGGCCTTATACACCTCAATGAGATCACCGCGCAGGTGCCTAGTCTCCAGCCACTGCAGTTTGCAGAATTTAAGCCTCTCTTGGTAAGACAATCCCTTCATTCCCCCTCACCAATCTCGTTGCCCATCTCTTTACACGCTCAAGCAAATCTACATCCTTCCTAAAATGAGGCCTCCAGACCTGTAAGCAGTACTCAAGGCGTGGCCTGACCATTGCCTTATACAGAAGGACAATCACCTCCTTTTCCCTGCTAGCAAAATTCCTATATATCATTGACAAAACCCCATGACCTGCCCTGGCAGCCTGTCTGCATTGTTCAGAAAACTTCATATCTGACTACACAATTACTCCCAGGTCTTTTTCATTTTCTACCACCTTAAGTCTAGTACCACACAGTTGGTACGTTTCTATTGGGTAACTTCTACCCATATGCAGTATTTTGCATTTGTCAAGGTTAAACTTCAGTTGCCACTTCTTAGCCCATCTACCCAAATTATCTAGATCCTGTTGCAGTAGCACACTGCCATTACTGTCATTAACAACCCTGCCAACCTTTGTATCATCTGCAAACTTCGACACTAACCTGATGTACCTTCATCAATATCATTGATAAATATACGAAACAACAGTGAACCCAACACCGAACCCTGTGGAACTCCACTAATAACATTATTCCAGGAAGAGCAGCATCCATTGATTACCACCCTCTGTCTTCTCCCACTTAACCATCCTTTTATCCATTGTAGCAACTTACCCTTAATACCATTCTGCTCCAATTTTTACAATAGTCCTCCATGCGCAACAGTGTCAAAAGCTTTCCTGAAATCCAAATATATGATATCAAAATTATTTTTTGTCACCACATCATAATAACCAATCAAATTTGTCAGACAAGACTTTTCCTTAACAAACCCATACTGTGTCTGAATTATTGCTGCAGTCTTGTCTAGATGATCCCGCAATGCATCTTTAACCAGTGACTCCATTATTTTACCCGTAACAGAAGTTAAACTAACTGGTCTGTAATTACTTGTGTTACCCTTCGATCCTCCTTTGTGAATTGATGATACATTTGCATATCTCCAGTCCGTGGGAACCTCCCCTGAGTTCAAGGATGCTCTCATAATTTTGGCTAAGGGTTTGCTTAGTTGCTTTGCTGCCTCCTTTAATATAACTGGATAGATCCCATCCACCCCCAGGTGCTTTTCTTATGTTTAACTTCAACAATTTCTCCTCCACTTTGCACTCAGTTATTACAAAATCATTAAGTACCCTGCTACAATTTGATAACCTTCTGCTATTTTCAAAACTTAATAATTCCTCGTGTGAATGTAGATGCAAAATACTCATTCAGTTTGCTATCTGAGCAGGAATATTCAACAGTCAAGCCATTGATGTCAAATGGACCAATCAGATTCATCCCCTACCTTTTAGAGTTTATATAAGTAAAGAAATCCTTGCTGTTTTTCTTAACATATTTTTCCAAAGATTTCTCGTAATCTGCCTTCACCTGCCTAACCTCCTTTGTGCCCTGATTACAAACTAGCTTATATCTGCCATAGGCTTCTGAGTCGCTTGATAATTTATATGCATCCCATGCATTTTTTTTCTCTGTTACGAGTCTCATTAGTTCATTTGATAACCATATAGGTCTTAACCTTGAACAATATTTCTTAATAGGAATAAAACTTTTAGTAGCATCCACGATTAATTCGTTGACTTCTTCCCACTTTGAATTTGCTGTTGGTAACATCATCAGTTGATCCCACTGTACAGAATTTAAAAACTGCCTGAGACCACTGTACTCACCTTTTACAGAAGCAAAAACCGTTTCCTTTACCCCTGATGCTAATTATATCTTTAAGTAAATCCCACATCAATACACTGTGATCCTTTATCTGCAAATTCTTAATACACGAATGATCAGTGCTGATAACCAGATCAAGAGTATTACCCTCTCTGGTTGCCTCTCGAACATGCTGCTGCAGAAAACAATCATCCAATAAATCCACAAAAGTCTAACTAGTGTGCGAGTGACCAAACCACAAGTTCCAGTCAATATCTGGGAAGTTAAAATCCCCTATTATAAGACATTCTGATTTACTAGTCCACTCTATTTCTCTGTACAATTGTTCATTGTACTCATTCGAGTCATTAGGCCTATAACACACTCCTACTCTTATTTTTGCTTTTGTAGTGCTTATGTTACACCAAACTGACTCAACAGTGCACTGTTCATCTATATCAACTGGATGCACTTCTTTTGGTTTTATCTTTTTCTTAATTGGCAGCATAACACCTCTTCTCTTCCTATCCTTTCTGTACACATTGTACTCCCCAAATTCCAATTCTTCATTCCTAATATCTGTGTGATGCCACGTCTCTGATATCCCAATAATATCTGCCTTTCATGTCTTCACCAACACTTCAAATTCATCAAATTTATTTACTATACTTCTAGCATTGGTATACATGCACCTATTCTTAGTTACCCTAACACATCCCATATACCCAACTGTTTCACGATGACTGCCACCAGTCCCTGAAACCCCAGCACCTCTAGCTCCAGGCAGCTTCTTATCCTAATAAAAGTAGTGCAAGAATCACCTTCACCTCTGCCTGCAGCTACCTTTAACCTTTTTGTCTGTGAATCCCCCCAAGCTAGCAGTTTTCCGACCCACCTAACACTTCCTCAATAGCATCAGCAAATATAGATACAGCTCTACTCAAGAATCCTTATTGTATGAGCTCACGGAACTGACAAAAAGAATTTTAAATAGGGGTTATTTATTAGTCAACAGGCGATATATAAATTGGAGACGTGTACAACAAATAACAGGGCGGATCATAAACATTTTATTAAAGTTCCGTATATACAGCATTGGTATAGACAATTTATTAACATATTTAAGAACACTGAATTTAAGATTGTTGCACAACCCATGAGTAAGATCCATGCCGTCTTGAAACATAGGGCGTATGTAGTTCCTACCATGGAAGCTCACAGTATTGTTTGCAATATTTCTTGTGGTGGGTGAATTTCTGCTTATATTGGCTCGACCCAAGATTTACTTTCGGATACAGCAGCAGCAGCACGTGGCATCAGTTAGGGTAGGTAGGATGGGTGCTTCTGAGCTTGTGTTTCATGCAATCACTGATGGATATGTGTTCCTTTTTAATGAATGGAAAGTTCTAAATAAACAGCGGGAATATTTTAAATTATTAATTGCCGAAACATTAGAAATGAGATTAAATGTTGGCTCTATTAATATACCTAGACCTTATAATATTTCGGACTCGTGGACGCTTACACGCATGCACGAATATTAATTCATGCATTGGTCTATATAAATAATCTCGTGTCAGGTGTAGTTAATTATATATAAAACGGGGATATCATTCGCGAATCACTTTTGTACTTGGTATGAGACTGTGTTCTGTAGAGCGTCGCCATCTTCTTCTGGATGGCCCTGTTCTCTTTGGTTACGTGGCACGTCTTGATTGGGTTGGTTTTCTTGCTCGCTTCAAGGCGCCATCTTGTTTCCTCTCGTTTCTGTGGGGCGACGCCCTTTTTCCGTCTAGTCACTCAACTCACTATCCTTTAGGACAAAATCCCCGCCCTCAGTCTCCAGAAATTATATAACCCCTATGACTGCAGCAAAGGATTAGCGTTGTGTTAAAGGATCGACCAATCACAATTCGTTGAGTCGATCCCCCGCAAATAATCTTATTTTAGTTGGTTCTTACCTGTGCTGGTGTGATTAGATATGAGCAGAGAGGATGAGACTTAGTAAAACACATAACAATATTTATTATCACAAAACAAACTAAATATACAACACTTGCACTCTACTTAAGTGATCAGTTTAAATAGTGGCATTCAGGCATTAGTTATATTTCATAATGTCAAATGTGTGAGTCCGTATTAAGTTAGTACATTCAGCTCTTCATAGAAATCCTGTATTTTGTCTTGCGACGTTACTCTTCACAATTCTCACCTTTTTGTAGGGTACTAGATTATTCTAGGTTAATCGTCCAGAATACTCATAGACCCTTTTTAGTACTCCTCATATTCTGAGGCTAAACGTGGATGGGTGTGTTTAAGTCTCCTGGCTTGTTAACTCTCAGTGAATCCTTCTTCATCATCCGGAGCTTAGCGCTTGATCACGCTCGATTATACTGCACTTTCTTATGGACATCAGGATGGGGATTTTCGTGTCTATGGGAGGTTTCTAGTCGTTTAACCTACAGTGTATTAACATGTAATTCATTTGTGGTTAGGAAAGAAGCATTGAAAAGGTTATCATTTTAGTTTCAGGTTTTGATCGTTACACTCACACGAATAATATAATTGCTTACCAGTTAATTCGCTTGCTCCTAGAATTCAGTGATACGGCCTCCTCTCCAGCGAAATCTGGGCGGGGTCCTCTACTGGTTTTCGGGCGACTTTTCTGGTGGCCGCTCTGCTTCTTCTCCGCCTTTTGTCTCTCGCTGCTCTGGCGATCTTTCGAGATGTTCGTCTGTGAAGAGCCAACTCTCCTTTCCTCTGTCTGACTGAGCCCTCCTGTATTTATCTCGGACTTGGGCGCTACTTTCCCTCTTTAACTTTTTTCTTCGTTGATTACTCAACAATGAGGAATTCTTCGCTCCCTCCCAATGACAGTGGGGAAAGTCGTAAATATGACAGAGTACTGTTCTTTTAGTTGCCCAAGTCTGCGTCATAGGCAGGTGTGAGCCTAGTTTCGCTATCAACCTAAACCTTCCTTTTTGTTTATTATTGTTAGCGCGGGGCCGAAGTTCTCGCTGACTCTTTTTACCCCCGTTACGATCCCCTGTTCAGAGCGAAAGTAAGTTTGTGTTAGTCATGGGCTCTTGCCTTCTCATAGGCTCGCTCACCTCTTCTCTTCAATACTTTCGGTTTGGCTTTCCCTAGCTTGAATATTACGAATTCTAATTGAAAACTGTTTTTCGATAATTTCGCCCTAATACCCTAAATATCGGTTTTATTTATTGAACAAAGAATTAGATTTATCAGATCGTCGTGAGCTGAGAATTTATCAGCCTCACAGTTCACAAACCGAATAAGACACTTGGTCTCTTAAAAGAAGTTATGAAACTGTTTTAAAGTTTAATTTGTGTGGGAATTAATGGATATGTATTTGTTTCGTGGTTTGTAGGTTTTTGCGACAATTGTTTTTCGATTCTCATGTTGGCATGTGATGTTGGTTGTTTTTTGGAGGCTGGTGGCCGCCGTCTTTCCGATTCGCTTGGCGTAATATGAGAGTTGAAGGCACGATGATTTTAATTAATAGCTATTTTAATTTGATTATTTGTGACTGCACGGGGAGGGGGGCGGTTCATATTATAATCATTCGCGATTGACTGTTGAGAGATTAACAGTCCTACTAATAAGGTATGAGGTTTTCTCCTATAATTTAAGACTGCAGTACTGTATATTAGGCACTCCGAATGTAGTAGCTATGTTACCCAACCACTTCACACGGCAACTTGTGACTACAATCACACATATTGTTAATTATAGTTTCTAGATAATCGATGTATTATTTTGCCCTTAACAGTGTGAACAATAATTAAGTTTCAAGAATTATTAATTGTTGTAAACACTGGCAATGCACATTTCGAACAGTACCAAAGGATAACATGTAGGGATCGCGTTAACTTAAGACATATTTTTAAAGTAGAAAGAACATGAATGACTTTCACTTATATTTTGGTAATGTTTAGAGTATGGTTAATTTTGGATATCAAGGAACCAAAGATAAAAAAAAAAGAAAGAAAACTAAAGGTAAATAAAGTTGCAGGATAAATTAACAATAACGTTGTGTTAATTTACGCTATTTTATTCTATACAAGTACAGAAACGGATGCATACGTTTCAGATCTTGGCAGAACATGAACGGGCGGTGGGTATAAGGTATTTTTCGCGGGGCGTTTTGCATTTTAGACGCGCATAAATTAATTTTCATTTATGCTCGTCAGTTGATTACTAATTAACAAATAATGTATAAAAGTAATTGTCTTCACTTCACTTCACTTAGGCCAGGATAGGGCATTACATTGGACGTATCTGTGCATAGTGTATATTCTGCTGTGTTCCTGAAGAGGATATTGTACATATTGCATATAGGTGTCTTTCTGTGTAGCTTTTCAGAATTCGTGGAATTTGCTTTTAATTTGTTTTTTGTTAGAAGATCAATTATTTCGTCAACAACTGAAGACGTTCTGCCTACAAGGAGTTAGGCAAACTGTAAATTAAGATGTTTTGCTGATCCTAGTTCCTAGGATGGGATTTTTCATGGGATAGGTTCCCATGGTTAGAGAAGTTAGTCCACTTCTCCCTACTTTATTCTTACTTTACTTCGTCTCACTTCTAATTATTGGAGAGTCTCTCCGTTGATTCTCCTCTATTCTATCCATTTGCCTCCCCAGATCCCAAACTTCTCCCTCTGTATTCCTCCTTTTCCACTTAATTCTTTTTTCGGGCACTCTCAGGTCTTATGCCCTGGGCTTGCTCAGCAGGAGATAGTTGATCGTGGACGCCTCCACGTGGCGGGGATGGGGGGGACGTAGTGACCAGGTGATACTGCTTCTCACCTGCTAAGAGCCAGACACCGGCCGATAACAGAACACATAGCACTTACACGTCCAACACACTACATACAAATGGCCGGTTTTAGCATAAGCTTCAACACAAGAAGTACAATAGCGGCTTATGGGGTCAGCCACAACAACACATGAATGTCCCTGTCTTCACTTCACCGTACTTACCTCAACATAATATTCTCTTAACTTTTTTTGTAACGTATTCACTTATTTCTTTCTGGATTTTAATAAAATTATTTCATTCTAAACAAGTACTGTCCGACCGCGAGAAATGTGACTGAATTCATGTGCGCACGACTAAGTCGGCATGGTCGATTTGCTGACTGAAAAAGGATGATTAGGTTATATGTGCGAATATTTTAAAAGTTGCTGAAATATGTACTGATATATGAATGATAATGTGAACATTTTATTACTATTACTTATTTTAAAAAACTTCAGGTTTACAACATTGAATTTCTCATAAAATAAACGGCGTCAGTTAATTGACTTCCATATTTTCTATTCATCCATAATATCTATTCATATTAGTAAGTTCATAAAACGTTGTTTCATTTGAACTCTTAACTTGTATTTCCATCACTGTCAACTGGTATTATTAGAGGGTCGCACAACTCTTCTATCACGTAATCTTTTCTCAATGGCGCGTTATACCTTCATGGGACCCAAGGCAAAATGGAATTTGGGGGGCTCTATTTTTGAAAAAAAACCGTAATTTTCAAATTAAACTTCACAAGCAAAGTTCGTTGACCTTAGCAGGTAGAAAGTTCATTTTCCAATAAAAATCACTTTAAAAATACAGTATTAGTAAAAAACATCTGAGTTTTTGAAACAAGTGATTTTAGGGTTCCTCTCATCGGTTCTATTTTGGGGCTCTAGTCAGTTATCTTTTTTTTTCTTTTTCTTTTTCTTTTTTTTTTTTTCTGGTAAGTTTCCCACCGTACCTTCACCAATTCTGTCGTGTAATGGGCAAGATCTATCTAGTCCTTTAGATATCGCAAATGCTTTGGGCAACACATTTGCTGAAATTTCAGCGGCAGCAGCTTATACTCCACTTTTCCAGAGAATTAAAAACACTGCAGAACAGCACTCTGTTAACTTCCAAACTTCTCTCCTTCTGCCGTATAACAAACCCCTACAATATTCCGAACTCTTGCATGCTATCGGAACAGCCCACAATGGTGCTGCCGGACCAGATGGAATCTATTACGTCATGCTACAACGTCTTGACGACAGAGCTTTGCGTCTCCTTCTGCTCTTTTACAATCGTATTTTTCAGGAAAATGTCTATCTAACTTATTGGCATCATTCTACTGTTTTGGCATTCCTAAAACCTGGAAAAGATCCAACCAATCCCCATAGCTATAGACCAATATCCCTCTCAAGCTGCCTCAGCAAAATTCTAGAAAAAATTGTCCACTGTAGACTCGTCTGGATCATTGAGTCAGAACAGTTAATGAGCAATAGTCAGTATGGCTTTCGTCAAAACAGGTCATGCCTGGACCTTATGGTTAAGGCTGAATTTGCCATTCGTAATGCCTTTATTAAGCATGAGCATCTAGTAATGGTTTCCATAGATATAGAGAAGGCTTTTGATACCACCTGGCGGCATGGCATACTAAGAGACCTTTACTCTCTTGGTCTGCGGGGCAACCTTCCTATATTTATAAAGTATTTTCTACTCACTAGATCTTTTCAAGTTCGATACCAACATGCCCTCTCTACAACTTACATTCAGGAAGAAGGTGTTCCACAGGGATCAGTACTGAGTGCCACTCTTTTTGCCCTAAGAATAGATTCTATCACTAAACAACTTCCAAATACTGCAGAAACTTACCTTTATGCGGATGACCTTGCCATCTCCTCTCATTCGCAAAATATGAGATCTATTGAACGACAGCTTCAGATATCATTAAATAAAATACAGCAATGGGCCAGCCTTAACGGCTATAGGCTATCACAGCAGAAAACAGTTGCTATTCATTTTTGTAGACAACGCAAATTTCATCTGGATCCTGAACTTCACATCTCTAATATTTCCATCCCAGTCACTAGTAACATTAGATTTCTAGGTTTAATCATGGACAACAAGCTAAATTTTTTAGAGCACATTAAAAAAGTACGTACTGCCTGCTTAAAAAAGATAACATACTCAGATCTTTATCTGCACAAACGTGGGGTGCAGACCGTACCTGCCTTCTTCGATTATACAGGGCATTAATCAGATCCCATCTTGATTATGGAACTCCCATTTATGACTCTGCCAGAAAGAGCGCATTACGCTGGCTTGATCCTGTACAACACAGTGCACTGAGGATTGCACTTGGCGTATTCAGAACATCGCCAGCACATAGCCTTTACATTGATGCTCATGAACCGCCACTATCTTTACGTAGGAAACTGCTATTGCTAAAGTATTCTGTCAAGATACAAAGTTGTGCCTCGCATCCCATTCAGCCATATCTTTTCAATCAACCATTAGAAAATCTGTACAGAAATAAACCTAGCATAGTAAAACCAGCTGGTCATCGCCTTCTTGAACTACTGCAGGTTTGGAATATATCCATCCATTCCGTACAACAAGTAGCCACTTGTACCCAACCACCATGGGTTCAAACTCCTATACCGACCTGTGACACTTACCTCTGTCAGTGGGGAAAGAATATTTTGCAATCATCAAATACCAGACAAGTTCATGCTGTTCACACTCAAAAATATATTGATTTTTTACCAATATACACAGATGGCTCTAAATCAAATTCAAAAGTTGGAGCAGCTGCAGTGTTTCCGAATACAATTGTATCAGCAGCCCTTCCTCCTGAATTCAGTATCTTCTCAGCTGAGTTATTCGCAATTAAACTAGCTTTAAAAAATCTCCCTCCTGACTCCTCATTAAAATCAGTAGTTTACACGGATTCCCTCAGCTAAATCAACGCTTTGTGTAGTTCCTCAGATAAATTTCACCCTATTATAATTGAAATTAGAAAATTATTACTAAAGATTAAAGAACGTCACCAACTGGTTGCCTTCTGCTGGATACCAGCACATTCTGGTATTTTAGGCAATGAACAGGCTGATAAAGCTGCAAAAAACCCAACCAGCTTAGATTTAACCAATATCCCTGTCCCAGCCTCAGACTATGCACTAATGATTCATACTGCATGCCTAACAGAATGGACAGCACTATAGCATTCCCAAACGAATAATAAACTCTTTCAGATTAAACAGATTCCGAAAATCTGGCCCTCCAGTGTCCGGACATCAAGACGAGAAGAAGTAATTCTTTCAAGAGTAAGAATAGGTCATACTTCCCTGACCCATCTTCATTTACTCACAGGAGATGATCCACCACAATGTCCACATTGCTAAATAAATATGACTGTTAAACACATTCTCATTGACTGCCCCTATTATAAACAAGACAGAATTTCAACCCTGCAATCACTGGTTATCCTTCAACAACCAATAACCCTAGAGAATTTGATAGGTGACAAGGCAAATATATCTGAATTCTTCCGTTTTCTGAAGCAAATTAGAATTTTTAATCTTTTCTAATTAAGGACATTTCAGACAGTACGATTCTTTCCCTTTTCCTTTAATATAAATGAATAGGCGCATTATAGCCAAAGTTGCTTATGCGCCATGAAGCAACAACAACAATAGGCCATGCAGCTGTAACAGTGCGTTGGAACAAGGCAGTATCGCATCAACCTGTGAGGATACCAGTCCACATACACACGAGACTATTAGATTTTAGGTTGTCTTGTTTCGAGCTTTGTTCCTCGCGACGACAAGGACTTTTGCCCAGGACTGTTCTTCAGAAATATCGATGTCTTTAAGATTTCTTGTCCACATCTACTTCATGAAATGATCACAAGACACTACCCTATCAATATCAAACACCACTATTTTCCGTACAAGTTTATCTTTGGGTTTCAATTTTGTCTTGCTACCACGGAAGCACCGATTACCCAGCTATGAGGGTGAGCTTCGCTTTCCCATGTCCCAGGGCAAACTGCAACTAAAATATGCTCTATAGTTGCAGCATATTCGACCAGCGGCATCTAACTTGCTTAATACACAGCAGAGTGTCCTTAATCCTGAAAACTCGAAATCATATAGCAATGTGGGGTCGGAAATGCTTTCCTGAAGCGGTGTTGTACACAGAAGCACCATAAAGAAAAGAGACCGTAAGTGAGAAATCGTTTTAATAATACATGAAAAGAAGCAAAAGGTACATGGATTAAAGTAAGTGTTCGAAGTTTCTTCCACGGGCTACAATGCACGCCTCACATCTCCGACGCATGGACATCCGAACATTCTGGAATACTCCAGGCGAATTTCGAATTTCTTCGGCAGCTACTGCGATTCCTGCTGAAGTGTTGTTTTCCGATGAGGCATCCTTCACAAGGGTAGGAATTTTCAACACGCATAACGACCATATCTGGGCGGTCGAGAACCCGCATGCAATACGACGTCGTGCAGCACAGATTCGATTTTCGGTCAATGTATGGGCCGGTATTATGGGAGATCACCTCATCGGACCTTACCTGTTACCGTGTCGTCTAACCGGACCTATCTACTTGATCTTTCTGCAGCAAGTATTACCACAACTTTTGAGAGATGAACAGATTTCTGCATCGACGCAACAGACAATGTGGTTCCAACACGATGGAGCCCCTGCCCATTATAGCGGAGATGTTCGTAGCTACCTGGATGTCACATTTGGTCAACAGTGGATCGGACGTGGTGGTCCCGTGCGTTGGCCTGCTCGGTCACCCGACCTATCATGTCTTGATTTTTATTTCTGGGGTCATATGAAATCGCTAGTTTATGACACCCCTGTTGACAATGCTGAGGAGCTGGTTGCAAGAATCGCAGTAGCTGCCGAAGAAATTCGCCTGGAGTATTCCAGAATGTTCGAATGTCCATGCGTCGGAGATGTGAGGCGTGCATTGGAGCCCGTGGAAGAAACTTGGAACACTTACTTTAATCCATGTACCTTTTGCTTCTTTTCATGTATTATTAAAACGATTTCTCACTTACGGTCTCTTTTCTTTATGGTGCTTCTGTGTACAACACCGCTTCAGGAAAGCATTTCCGACCCCACATTGCTATATGATTTCCAGTTGTCAGGATGTACCCTACCCCTCTTAGAAGTTCTGAAACGTTTAACTGAAACACCCTGTATATATATATATATATATTTAACATTGGAATATTATATCTTTTTACAACTTAGATTGATTCAGTAAACGTTTAATTAAACACGCCAACAATTGATTAAAATAGGATTAGGTATTAATGATTTAGGAATGTACTTAAAGGCGAAGCAATTTTCTCGGGACTGTGAACTTCAACCTACAGAAGGTCAGGTCAGAATTCCTCGAAAAGGACCGAGCCAGGAGAAGTATACGGAGAAACGGGCTGAAGGAGCTGAGAAGTTCAAGAGCGAAGGAATTTATCGGGAGAGGGGGGGGGGAGACTTTAGAACCTAATGGAGTATATACGGATTTGGTAGGCGGGAAAGAGTGAGTAAGTGGGTCGTTTAGTGAGTTGGGCGGTGAGTTTTTTTTTTTTTTTTTTGGAGGAAGTATTGTTGCGATGTTAAGAGACGACTGATAGTAGTGTACCGAGGAATATGACTAAAGTGGTATAAATCAGAAAAGTGTAGGAGCAGTATAGGCAACGAGGGAATTTGGAGCGAGGTCCGAATAGCTGAATGTAGGATACGCGAAAGATAACGAAAACCAAATAGTCCGTTAACACAGGATTTCGATCTGATAGTAAAAAGTGGGAAGAGGAAGTACAGAACAAAGGAATCCCGAAAATCAAAACCCGAATGTGAAATCGTCCTAAAACCAAGGAGCTGGCCCAACCTGGAGAAGGGGACAATTAATTGTAAGTACTCTTTATCATTATTACACCTAGTCCAAGATATAGTTCGGGAGAGAAGTAACGTAATGTTGGAACTAAAAGAGAAGGACAAAATAAGGGTATTCCTATCTGTGAATGACTTGTTTAACCTGTACGATGGAAGGATGATGGAAGGACACCCAACTGATGTCTTTAAAAATACTGAGAACTGTAATTATGCCTGGTAGTAATGAGATTTGGTATAAACTTTGGTAACTGTGCATCCCTGTGGAGTTTGCTTGTACTGGACAATTAGTTGTGAACTTAACGCTTATTATTAATTACAATGTATGTACATAAGGCGTTTTGAACCCTTATATTAAACAATGTTGCAATTATCTATGTGTATATGTCAGTTTGTCTCACTCTATTCTAGCTAACCCAAAATCCCTGAACTTGTATATGCAGTCAAAGGCCCAAGAGTAATATATAGTTACCTAAATAAAATAACAGTAGGTGGTATAAATATATATATATATAAATTAATTAAATAAATATATATATAGTACAGTAAAAAGGCATACCCCTACAGAGATCATAGTTTCCTTTGACGTGGTTTTCTTCGCATCTTTTCCAATACAGCCAGGAAATTAGACAGGAAATTCACACTTTACAGGACAGTGCTCTCCATGGATGATCTTTGCTATGCCTTGAACATCTTTGTCTGTCCGGTGGTGCGATCGTGTTTGACGATTCCCTATATTAGACAAATTAAAAGTACTGCTGTGGGTGCCCCAGTTAGTGCCCCTATTGCTAATATTGTAATGGAAGGTTTAGAGCAAGACATATTTGCTCTTCCTGTCAGACTCTGACAAAGATAAGTCGATGACATAAGCGGTTATTCCTCGGGGATCAGAGATGCTGCTTCTCCAATATCTTAATACCTTGTCTACACACATCTTGTGTATCATGGAAATGGAGGATAATGCTCTTTCATTTTTAGATATTCTGATCCGTCGTGCTGGTCATCATCTGGTTACTTTGGTCTTCTGAAAACCTGTGTATCATGGGCAGTTTGCTCATTTTAAATCTGCACATAACCCGAGACATCTTTACAGCATGGCAAGGGCATTTTTTAATTGTGCATGGTCGCACTGCAATTCTGTTACAGACGGAAAGTCTGGGTTTGTCATGATCAGATCGGATGTCTGGATGTGGCTATCCCCACATGTTTTGTTAACCTTCGATTATGTGATAGTGGGTTTAGTTCCCAATCCAATTAGAAAAATGTAGTTATTTCTACCTTATATTCCCCACTATCCAGGCGTTTCTGCACATATTGCTAGGGTGTTTCACTGTTGCTATATTAGTTGTGTGCAACTCCCTGACAGCAGTTCATATTGTCCAAAGTCAAACCAGCTGTTCTACTGTACAGATCTCAGGCAAGAACAGCACGGCTTTCTTCTCCTCGAAACTTAGGTTTTTCGTCCTGCAAAAATAGGCAAACAGACCAGAAAAAAAAAAAAAAAAAAAGCAATTTATGGTCAATAATACAGATAGGTAGATGAAGCTGTTCTCAGGGAACCCTATTATGATTTTTTTTTTTTTTTTGTCCTATAAGAATTAACAATTTCTATAGCAACTTCCCGGTTAGTTAAACGCTGATACTCTTCATCAGATCAATAGTGATTGAATCTTTGGTTTCTGAAGTAGGACTGCCATAGCAAGGATCATCTTCGACGGCACTCTTTAAATTTTGTGAAACATTGAGAAGTATTCGACTGCCACACAGCAATCTTCTATGAAAATTGTTTTTAAGGTTTCTGTTGCATTTCTCCTAATTTGTAACAAAACTATATGTAAATTCGCTGCTAGTAAAATAGGCGCCTCCGTAGCCAGGTGGGAAAGAGCAGCAGTGCGTAGCACACGCTTCTTGATCAGACTGGGGTTCGAGCCCGTCACACCAAATACGGAGGATGCGGAAAGGTCAGGGAATGACCACCGCATATCCCCGAGCAATATGGCCTTAGTTTCTAATGCTCCTAAAAAAAAACAAATAACAAATAATAACAACAACTAGTAAAATCGTTCCGTTTAAAATGCGATGCAACACACACAAAAAAAACATCTCTTCAATAAGCGCTAATTCAAAATGACTGTAAAATAAACAAGTTATTTATGCGTTACTGTCTATATGCGTCACCGAACATGTTGCGACAAGTCGCAACAAATGCCGCAAATTCAAAATACAAAGTTAGTTCCCAAACTTTTGATTACACTTTTTATGTGTCCGATTCTGAACCGTAAGGAACTATTGCTGTTGAATTTTAAAATATGGCTATAGAGTTTTCAATGATAAAAATAATAAAATTAATGATAAAAAGAAACTTCAGTTGCCACCTCTCAGCCCATCTTCCCAAATTTTCTAGAACCTGTTGCAGTAGCATATTGCCATTACTGTCATTGACAACCCTGCCAACATTTGTATCATCTGCAAACTTCGACACCAAGCCTGATATACCTTCATCAATATCATTGATAAATATCATCATTCTTCTCTTTCTTGGTGATTCCTTTCTACTTCTCTCTCTCTCTCTCTCTCTCTCTCTCTCTCTCTCTCTCTCTCTCAGGGTAACTCGGGAATTTTTTTTTTTGGCTGGTGCAGCATAAGCCTCAGGCTTCCTTGCATCATATCGATAATAATAATATACAAAACAACAGTGGACCCAACACCGAACCCTGTGGGACTCCACTAATAACATTAGTGCATGAAGAGCAGCGTCCATTGATTACCACCCTCTGTCTTCTCCCACTCAACCTTTTATCCATTGTAGCAACTTACCCTTAATACCATTCTCTCCAATTTGTACAGTAGTCTTCCATGCTTAACAGGTTAATTGCTGGAAGTTGATAGCTTAAATAAATTCAAGGAGAAACTGGACAATAGGGAGAATGGTTGTGTGAAATTGGTTTCTTTTTTTTTTTTTTTTTGGCTGATGGTACATAAGCTTATACGCTTGCTTTTTTGCATCACGTGCCTCTATTATTACTACTACTACTACTAATAATAATAATAATAATCACACCTAATTCTTGTGGGGAGTTCTCTCTTATGTTTTCATTGTAGTTAACTGTATCTCTGAAGTATCAGGAGGCTGTTAACTCCTGGCCTTACGGTTGTGAATGGCAATAGAGATTCTCTCTCTCTGTGTCTCTCTCTCTCCATGAACAAGTTAGTGCAAATACATCGTATGATGCATTGGCACTAACTTATCGGTTTAGTGAATTTTCCCGTAGTTTGAGACTTTAGCCGAAAACATTGTCTTAGTAATAAAAAGAAAATATGAGTAAGCAAATATATACCTAGTATGAATAAACATTTTAATAGATATGTTTGCTTATTCTTATTTATTATTACTTTTTTTTTATTTTACCATTAAAAATCCTGTAGCCAATTTTAAAAATTCCAAAACTTATAGCTCCCTAACCGTTCGGAATTGGACACGTTTATATAATTTTTTTAAATTTGTTTTCAGGTTCTGAGTGGATCTTGAAATTACTGCCCACGTGTTATGAAACACCGTGTTATATAAATGCATAAACATTAACACGAACGTTTCTTTGCAGATGCCTGCTACCCTCGGTGAGCTGGAACCCAGACCATTCCCTGTATCCAAGCGAAAAACGATGTTAGTCATCATAATTCTTTATGTAGTGTGTGCAATGTTCATTACTGGACTAGCCTGGCTACTCATAACGTTTCTGATGGAAGTAACCGGAAACAAAATCGGAAATGATCGGACAGGTTATATTATCAGCGCTATTCTAATATCGCCAGCAATTTTGTTGCGCCTAGGTGTGAGTTTTTGTGGAATTATCTTAGTAAGTCTCTCTCTTTTATTTTTTTTTTATTTCCTTTTTCCGCTTCTTATTTTAATCATGTTTCCCTCTTGTTCTATTAGAAATACACAGAGCGGAAAATTATCCCGAGGGATAAATTTCTGTTCCACGGCCAGTTCTCTCTTCCTTGCAGACACTGAAAGGGTCAACTTTGGTCAAAGTTGGACCCATTTTAAATCCGGAGGAACCTATCGCACCTCCTCCCCAAACAATGGCCCTGGGCCAGAGCCGTACCTAGGTACGAGCGGACCGGACGGTGGTCCGGGGCCCGGAATGTTGGGGGCCCGAATTCCGATGATATTTTAATTTTTTTAAATATAAAAAATGGTAGTTTCTTAATATAATACGTTAATATTAAGTATTATTAATAAAGTACAGTAAATTTATTTATTTTATAATCAGATGTTAAAAAAAAATTTAACTTTTGCCTATTTTCAATATTTAAACCTAGTTTTAATACAGCAATAGCGACAATGCAGATTCACATTTAAAACGGTTCGCCTTGCTCTGAATGTGACGTCATATCGCCTAGTTGTTGGTATGAAATATTGAATATTATATATAAAGTAAGTAAAGCCATGCAAAGTAATACAATTGATATGAACACTGCAATTACACTGGTGTGCAAAACTTAAGGACCAACACTATTTCTAAAGGTTACAACCACAAAATCAAACGAAACAACATGTGGCGATTTGCATAACTGTGGCCGTTCAGTAGAAAGCTGGTGCACATGCAAAAATTTGAATCGTTGTGAGAATGCTCACATAAACAGATAAAAGCAGCAGTTCAGCAATTATGTGCAAATTACCGAATGGTAAGCACGATTGTTACAGACGTTCGATTGGTTTCATACAGTGCTACAGACAACGAAATGGCCAGTAGACATCATCTGGATGACTTTATCCCGGGTCGAATAATTGGGAAGGTCGAAGTGCGAGGAGTGTGGCTGCAGAGTTCGGTATCGCCCATAGCATCGTCTCACGTGCGTGGTCGGCCTTCAGAACGACAGGTACAGCTGTCCGAAGGGCGGTCGTCCCCGAAAATAACGCCCAATGATGACCGCTATATACTCCTACAGGCCAAGAGGGACGGAACCAGACAGCGGGATCCGTTGCAAACCAGCTGCACAGGACGCATGATATCGCGGTTTACTGTGGCCAGGCCACTCCACAAAGGTGGACCGTTTGCCCAACGGCCAGTACGCTGTGTCCCTTTAACACCTGCCCATCGGAGACACGTTTACAGTGTTGCATCGAACACAAGGACTGGACAGCAGCGCAATAGGGTAAGGTACTGTTTACTGATGAGAGTAGATTCATTCTCTGCAGCGATTCTGGACGCCAGCTAATCTGGCGAGAGGTTGGTACACGGTGTCACCGCGCAAACATCACTGAAAGGGATCGATATGGCGATCGAGGTGTTCTCGGCTGGGGAGGTGTTATCTTGGATGGACGTACACAACTCCAGGTACTGGAAGGCGGTACTGTAACCGGTGCACGCCACTGTACTGAGTTAATCCTTCCCCATGTGCGTCTGTTCCGAGGTGACATTGGCCCCGAGTTCGTGTTTATGGATGATAACGCCACACCCCATTGCACTGCAGCTGTTGATATGCTTTTGGAATGTGAGGATATTGTTCGTATGGATTGGTCTGCCCGTTCACCGATCTAAATCCCATCGAATACATATTGGACGCTCCGGGGAGAAGCCTAGCAGCACGTCCACACCCACCAGAAAATCTTCACCAGCTGAAGATGGCGCTCACAGAGGAATGGACGATGTTACCTCAATAACTTATCAACAACATTGTTCTAAGTATGGACAGGCGGTACAAAGCCTGCATCGACGTTAGGGATGGCTATTACTCCTACTGAGGATCATCTCTTCCCTTTGTTCCATCTTTGGCAGTGATGCATCTGTATCACGGCAGCCAGTGTTATGTTGCCATTTTTGAATAAAGTCGCTCTATACCGTTTTGTTTCCGTTGTTGTGTCGGTGTTGTTTCCTTCGTCATTTCTGTACTTAACGAGGTTCCTTTGGTATGTTTTTCTCATATCCAGGCCACTCCTATGAGAAGCTGCAGGTGAAAACCTGACTGGTCCTTACGTTTTGCACACCAGTGTATATTGATAGAAGGCGCTCTTCTAAACTAAACGAATTCGTCAACTAAACGAATTTAGAACATCAGGATTTAAATTGTGTGTGGATAAAACTACAGACATTGCTGCCGAGGGTGGAAGTACCGCCAGCGTTACTAGAAGCTTGAGTTTACCTATGAAACTTTATCAGATGAACTCTCTATTGATCCAACCAAAAGGTGTGAAACGGAATTCTTTAATATAATGATCGATGTAGCTATAATTAACTCACAAGAAAGATCTGATCAGATGAATGAAAAATCCTCGGCTTTCATCTTATTCTAAAATTTTATTCTTCACGAATTTATTTGAAAGTGCAATAGAAACGAAATGGCAACACCTTGAAGGAATTCTCACTGGCGAAGACGGGAGCAGCGACATTGATACCAAAGGGTTACGTCAAGAAATCCAATCTTTGCAGCATGTTTTAAAAGAAAAAAAAAACTAAAAAAAAAAAAAAACCAAAAAAAAAAAAAACTGGTTGCTTAGAATTATTGACATTTATTCAAGAAAAAAAAACTTAGTTGGATTATATCCCAACATCACCATTTCTCTTCGGATTAGGTTGCGTCTGAAGAGAGGAGTTTTTCAAGACTCAAAATGATTAAAACATATTCACGAGTGACAATTGTCCAAAGAAATAATTAATGGATTGACCATTATATCACTAGAACAAAATGTACTGAAAGATATGCCTTCGTGGGTAGTGTGCGTGCTCCCTACACCGGTTAGAAAAGACCTGAGTTCGAGTTCCGTCGATGGCGGGAGGAGATTTTATGGGCTTTTTCACAACGTGGCTGAGTTAGTCAGTCTCAGGCGAGTAGCATGGTTTTTCTCCCGGAAACTCGGGTTTTTTATTTAGAAAATCGACCGCAGAACACACGCAATGTATAGATAATATACACGGAGCAATATAGCCTTAGTCGCTGATGCTTCTAAAACCCTACTACAACTAAAAGTTATAAAATCATCAGACGTTATAGATAACTTTATATCAAGTAAATATCGTAAAGTAATGATAAATGTTTTAAATAAATAATTATGATCTGAACAATAATTGGGTGTTTCCTTTATTATTTAAATTTTACGAATTCCACCTATAATTTTTGCGAGGGGGCCCCCAGATGAATATTACGTCCGGAGCGGACAGAAGTCTAGGTGAGGCACGGCCCTGGGCCATGTTGTTGGTGTTTAGATGAACCTCCTTTGAAAATTCTGCTGGCTTGCAACCTAACTCAAATTTATTTTATGCAGATTTACTTTATAAAAAATATATATTCTTATTTATTTATTTAAAAGAAAAGACAGTTATATACACAGTTCTATACCATAGACTCACCTGTGAATAAGCCGATATTAGAAAACATGATTTCACGCATTCACGAAGAGTGCTTCGTGAATGCCAGACTCGCTGTGTGCAGCTGCCAGGGTGTAGGTCGCATACAGTGGTGTTCCAGGTTAAGGACCCTATAACGAATGACTTCAGTAGTGGGGTCGTATACGTGATAAAGTGCCCGGATTGTGGGGAGTGTTATGTGGGTGAAACTAGGCGGCGATTTAAGGATCATCTGGGGGAGCACATGAATGGCATAAAAGCCGCAGATTATGGAAAGTCTGCTGTGACTGAACATTTTTGGGAGAAGCAGCACCAGATCTCCCCAAAGGACCGGGCACATGGGTTCTGGAACCGCAAGTGGCTCGAGAGCCTACGAATCTGTTCATCAGACAATAATACTATTAACAGAGACAGAGGTATGCGTATATATCCCCTCTTTGAGGCTGTGGTCCTCAGTACGGATGAACGGTTTTGCTTTCCGCGCTCCCGAGCCACTTCCGGTTCTAATACGCATGAAGGGCGTACCGTCCATGCGCCGGTCGAACCGCGTGTGGAAGTGCCGTGAGCCTGCTATTTAAGGATGTGTTGTGTAAGTTTTAACTTACTGTTGAGGAAGGAAGCGGATGCTTCCTAAAGCTACAGTCTAGTTTTAGCGCTTTTATCTTATCGCATATTTTAAATGTTTTATATATTTATTTTAATCCATTTTACGTTTTATATTTATTGTAAATAGATTGTTTGTACCATATTTTATTTTACAGTATTAAAATTAATTTTCTTAATTCAATTTAAATGGTTGGTGTACGAGTTTATTATTGTGACATGAGTTTTCCCAACCTCAGAGGCCTGTTTCAAGATTAGCTACTTGCTTTCCTATTCGTAGTGATGTTTTCATGTTTTCTCTTGTGTAACAATTCGTAGTAGAAATGCATCTCTCCATCGCAATACCACTGCAGAAATGGAGGGAAAATCCAAAATTCCTCTGTTTATGATCATCCGTGAGAAGTCGAGGACTCACCTAACCCAAACTTTGCTGCGATATTTGAGAGTGTCATGTATGATCGAATACTCAAACACGTAACTAAAGTGTAACCTTCCAGCAAAGAGGAAGCAGTAATCCGTCCGTTTTCTTGAATGAGAGCATAAAATTGATCATATTGTTTACAGTTACTGTTGATGAAGCTGTCGGATAGCCTGAACAATCTTCGTCAACCACACTTCTGCTATTTCTAATCCATACACTGTCTGCGCGGTAGCACAGTGGTATCCACAGAGAAGTAAGATATGTTACTATTCTGTGGTGGTATCGTTACTCTCTTCCTCACACCGGGTGGAAAAAGTCCGGGTTCGAATCCCGTCGATAACGCCAGGAACTTTAATGGACTTTTTTCACTCCGTCGCTGAGTTTGTCGGTCTCAGGCGTAAAGAGCAAGGTTTTTCCCCCCACAAACTGGGATTTTTTTCGTCCGTCAAAACAGGCAAATCGACCAGAGAACACACAATTTACATAACAATACATATATGGGAGAAATTCTGGGCGACCGTAAAATGTAATTGTGAATCCGTGCACTTTTTTTGACTGATAAACGTTTCTGTGTATTGTGCTAACATTCTTCGAATCTGGAAGGGTTTCGCCCTTCCTGCCAACAAAAACCTGATCACAGAATGCTGTTTACTAACAGCACAATTGGAAACTGGTTTCATCTCTATATAAAACAGACTGAGTGAAGGTCACACACCTTGGGGAAAGGGTGTAAGTCATGCGCATTGTTGATTTGGTGTGTTAAGGGCCAAAACAGCTAAAGCTAGGAGAAGTCAGTATATTGTGTGTGTATTCTTCGGCGAGTTTGCTATTTGCTTGGCGAAAACCCAAAGTTGCTGCAAGAAAGGCTATCTAATCCTCGCCCAAGACCGACTAACTCATCCATGTTATGAAAAAATTCCAAAAAAATTCCTCACGTCATTGTCGAAATTCTAACTTAGACCTTTTCCACCAGGTATGGTATGATGGTGATAATAAAAACAGGTAGTAACCTACGAGGGCGTAGACACTTATGCATTCTGCAGTAAAGTACTAGACCCTTCATGTTACAGGTTATATGTAACATGAAGAGTCTAGTACACACTGGCCAAAAAATACGAACCTTTTTATTAAGACAGTCACAAACAGAAGAAATGAAATAAATGATGAGAATAAATGGAAGCAGATGCAAAGAAAACTGTGACGTGGGGTGATGACTTATTGCTTCATTGAGCATAGTGACTGTACAGACTGTTTGACTGCAGTAATCTAAAGTCAGAATGGGGAAAACATGTGGCTATTAGACTTTTAAAAAGATCTTATCGTGGATGCACGTTTTGCAGGAACCACAATTCAAGAAATAAAAGACGTAACTGGTTTCTCAAAAGCATCCACCTTCAAAGATTTTTAATTACCGGAAAGAGTGCTTCTTCCACATCTCAAAGGTATAAAAAAAAAAAAAAAAAAAAATCAAATTATTATTTTAGGGTTTCCCGTAATTAAATACATTAACCCGTATTTGTGTCTGTAAATTGAATATGTTCTATGGTTGATTTGCCTGTTTTCCTGGACGAAAAAACCCCAGTAACTGTGGAGAAAAACATTGCTATCTACGCCTGAGACCAACTAACTCAGCCACGGAGTGAAAAAAGCCAATTAAAATTCCTCGCGTCATCGACGGGTTTCTAACCCAGGCCTTTTCCACCCGGTGTGGGGAGGACGGTGACGATACCACTGTGCTACCCGCACAGACATCTCAAAGGCATAAATGTGACAGAAAGACAAATACTTCAAGAGCGAAGCCGTCGTAGTCTAAGGATGACTAGACGGATAAATAGGACATCCTGTGTGCCGCCAACAACATCTGAATTCAATCAAGCCCAGGCCTGACTTTTTCAACTCATACCATGCAAAGGGAATTGAAGAAATTGGATATTGGCAGACGTCTGCCTATTCTAAAGCCACTTGTTTCAGAGAAAATCAGAAAATTTTCTTGCAGTGGTGCCAAGAACGTCGTGATTGGATAGTAGAACAATGGAAGAAATTCATGTGGTCAGGCGAATCACAACACAACACACTTTGGTCTGCACTGATGGTAGGCAGAGAGAGTGTGGCGAGAAACTAACGAAGCGATGGATCCTACTGCCTTGCTAAGACAGCCCAATCATCTGGAGGTGGTATCATGCTATAGGGAATGTTTTGTTGGCACGGACTGGGTCCGTTGATACCGACGGAAGGTCCAATATCATCCAGGGAGTACCAGAATTTTACATCAGATCCACTGCACACTGCATTAGACTTTTATCTCGAAGAATATGGCCACTTTATGAATGGTAATTCAACAGCGCTTCGTATCAAAATGGTTCAGAGATCATAAGACGAATTTATTATTATTATAATTAGCCGTATGGTGCAAGGAAGCCTAAGGCTTATGCTGCACCAGCCAAAAAAAATCCCGAGTTATCCTGAGAGAGAGGGTTAGAAGTAGAAAGGAAACACCAAGAATGAGATGAATGATGATATCCAGCTCAGGATCCTGGGGACACTGGGTGGGATCTATAGAAGTGTTCCAGGAAATCATTAAGCGTAAACCACCAAGTGTTAGTAAAAAAAAAAAAAAAAAAATACACATTTTGCATGGTGGAGGCGATTTCCCCTTGACACACCTTAATATTATCTGGAACCATCGCCACCCATTAGCATCAGTAGAGGCATACGATTCAAGGAAGCAGGCTCATGTAGCATAAGCCAAAAAAAAAAAAAACCTCCCATCCATTTCACCCCTCCATTGGTTCCAAATGACTGTCCAGCTCAGCCTTAATTTTATTTAGGCTATTAGCTTCCACAACAAAAGATGGAAGCCTCTTCCACCAATCAACTACCCGCTGGATAAAGGCAAATTTCCGCACATCTGTTCTACAACTATCTTTTCTCAATTTGAAACTGTGTCCCCTCAGGTTCTTGGTCTGAGCAAGAGGAAGAATCCCATCAGCATTCAGCTTGTTTAACCCATTCACAGCCTTATACACCTCAATCAGATCACCTTGCAGGTACCTACTCTCCAGGCACTGCAATTTGCAGAACTTTTTTTCCACCATCTTTCACCAATTTCCACCATCTTCCCTGGCTTCCACCTTCATCTGATCTCAATGTTATTGAGAATGTGTGGAATATGCTGGTACGAAGTTCTCTTCCTTAAAGTCTGTAACAGTTGCGTGATATTTTCTGTAAGAATGGTTCCAATTACACCAAAATGTTGTAAAACACCTATGCCGCGCCGCAAACTTACTGTTATTAGAAGCAAAGGCGCCCAGTTGTACACTGAATAATGGTTCGTGTGTGTGTGTGTGTATATATATATATATATATATATATATTTTTTTTTTTTGTCCGGCAAAACAGAAAAATCGAAATCAACCAGAGAAGATTTATTTTTATTAGCCATATGGTGCAAGTAAGCCGAGAGAGAGAGAGAGAGAGAGAGAGAGAGAATCAAATTGTAACAAACCTTAATAACTCCTCATGTGTGAAAGTAGATGCAAAATACTGATTCAGTTTGTTCAGTTTGTTTGCTATCTGAGCAGGATCATCAACAGTCGAACCATCGATATCAAGTGGACCAATCACATTCATCCCCTTCCTTTTAGAGTTAGGAATTTTGCTATCAGGGAAAAGGAGGTGATTATGCCTCTGTATAAGGCAATGGTCAGGCCACGCCTTGAGTACTGCGCACAGGTCTGGAGGCCTCATTTTAGGAAGGATGTAGATTTACTTGAGCGTGTACAGAGAAGGGCAACAAGATTGGTGAGGGGAATGAAGGGATCCTCTTACCAAGAGAGGCTTAAGTTCTGCAAATTGCAGTGGCTGGAGACTAGGCACCTGCGCGGTGATCTGATTGAGGTGTATAAGGCCTTGAATGGGTTGAGCACGCTAAATTCTGATGGGATCCTTCCACTTGTTCAGATTACGAACCTAAGGGGGCATAAATTCAAATTAAGAAAAGACAGATGTAGATTAGATGTCCGGAAATTTGCCTTTAGTCAGCGGGTGGTTAATTGCTGGAACAAACTTCCATCTGTCGTTGTGGAAGTTGATAGGTTGAATAAATTTAAGGAGGAACTGGACAGGCATTTGGAGGGAATGGTGTGATTTTTTTTTTTTTTTTTTTTTTTGGCTGATGCTGCATAAGCTCATACACTTGCTTTCTTGCATCAAATGCTACTACTACTACCACTGTACTCACCTTTACGGAAGCAAAAACCGTTTCCTTTACCCCTGATGGTAATTATATCTTTAAGTCAGTACACTGTGATCACTGCCACCTTGTGGTTCCTTCATCTGCGAATTCTTAATGCACGAATGATCACTGCTGATAACCAGATCAAGAGTATTACCCACTCTTGTTGCCTGTCGAACATGCTGCTGCAGAAAACAACCATCCAATAAATCCACAAAAGTCTTACTAGTGTGCGAGTGACCAACGCACAAGTTCCAGTTAATATCTGGGAAGTTAAAATCCACCATTATAAGACATTCCGATTTACTAGCCCACTCTATTTCTCTGTACAATTGTTCATTGTACTCATTCGAGTCATTAGGGTAAAACAAACTCCTACACTTATTTTCGCTTTCACAGTGCTTATGTCACACCAAACTGACTCAACAGTGCACTGTTCATCTATATCAACTGGATGCACTTCTTTTGATTTTATGTTTTTCTTAATTAACAGCATACCACTTCCTCCCTTCGTATCCTGTCTATCCTTTTTGTTTCTTTGGACTCCCCAAATTCGAATTCTGCATTCCTAATATCTGTGTGACACCACGTCTCTGATATCCCAACAATATCCTCGTTTTATGGCTTAATGAACACTTCAAATTCATCAATTTTTTTACTATACTTCTAGCATTGGTATACATGCACCTGTTCTTATTCTTAGTTACCCTAACACATCCCATATACCCACCTGTTTCACGATGACTGCCATCAGTCCCTGAAATCCCCAGCACCCCTCGCTCTAGGCAGCTGCTTATTCTAATAGAAGTAGTTCAAGAATCACCTTCACCTCTGCCTGCAGCTACTTTTAACCTTTTAGTCTGTGAACCCCCTCAAGCTAGCAGTTTTCCGTCCCACCTAACACTGCCTCGATAGGATCAGCAAATATTCTTGCACCCTTTCTATTTAAGTGTATCCCATCCCTGTAGAAGCAGTCTCTTCTGTTAACAAGCACAGACCACGCTGAAAAAAATTCTACCTCTCGAGCACTGCACATTCCCGCCAGGGCCAAATTGATTGACAAGGCTCTCATCATGTACTCTCTCCTATCGTGTCTGGGCAGAATTGCGGATACTCAAATTTAACCCTAACTCACGACTTTTTTGCAACATTGACCTGTAGTTGTTAAGTAAATCTGCAGATCTCCTACGGAAGGTTCCAACATCGCTTTCACATGTGAAAGTGGAATTATGTAATGGGCAGAAATTCTTGAATTTCTGCACATTTAGGTTAGAGATGTATCCAATTATTATTTAACAGTGGTCATTGCTATTAATTTACGTGTAATTTGGGCTGCAGAGATTTGCAGAATTTGAGTTCCACGTCGAGTAATAAGAGCACGAATAACTGTAATTAAGGTAAATTAGTGTTATTCTTTACTGACCCAATTGTTATATTCAGCAGCGTAGAGATCCAACCATGAAAACAACTTTAAGTTCCTCTTTTTTCATACGATTTCTCTTTGATCTAACTTTGTAACAGGTCAGCTGACAGGTTTCCCTTTCACGTTTACCTCCCTCTACGGTAACAGAAGTAGTTACCTAAATAATAAAAAAAAAAGAAGAAAGGCTTAAAGTTCTGCAAATTGCAGCTTCTGGAGACTAAGCACCTGCGAGGCGATCTGATTGAGGTGTACAAGGTGCAAGCTTAATGTGATGGGATTCTTCCTCTTGCTCAGATTACAACCTGAGGGGACATAGATCCAAACTGAGGAAAGACAGTTGTAGAATAGATGTGCATAAGTTTGCCTTTAGCCAGCGCGTAGTCGATTGCTGGAACAAACTTGCATCTTTGTTGTTGTGAATGTTGATAACTGAAATAAATTCAAGGCAGAACTACACGAACATTTGGAATGAATGGATCAGTGAAATGGGAAGGTTTTTTTTTGGCTGATGCTGTATAAATCTGTTTTATTGCATTATGTGCCTCTACTAAAGCTGAAAATATCTAATATGCTGAAGTTTCAGTATTATTACTTTCACGTGATTTAAGAGTGATCAGTTCATTTAAACTGCTTGTTTATTTGATTAATATACCATATAAGTTCTCTATTTATCTTTTTCCTATTAGCAAATAGAGGGTTTGTAAATTTGTTGGAGAACCTAACTCCGCTGCTGGAAGTCAAACAATGGTGATTCTAATATATGCAGAGTTCGAAACAGACTTTGGAATAAACTTATTTTATTTACTTATTTTTTAAATTTTACAGACGCCAGAAGCAGCCGCTTCGGTATTGCCGCCAAGATGTAGTGAAGAATCAGTTCTAGGGTCCACATATAGAGAAGCTGCATCAGTACCAGAGACCCGATTGTTGAATGTTACTGAGTGCGCACCTCCGTCATATGGCGAATCTTATTTAAGACCCCCAGCATACCTAAACAATGCGACTACCAGCCAACCATCGCCAAATGTTTTATCAGTATCTCAAGACACACCGACCGTTCCACCGCCTTCTTATGAAGAAACAATAGGAAGAAAATAGATTGAAATAAGAGAAATATTTATGTACCAAATTGAAAAAGATCCTTCACAAAGATATGAAAGTGTAATTTTTTAAAGTGCTGATAATTTTTCTAATTTTGAACAAAGAATAGTATTAGTATTATAAAGGTTAAATGACTTTTTTGCATCTTCCAGAAAAAAGTAAAACAATTTTTATTTTTCTATCATTTGTACCTTCCCTGTAGCCAAAAAGTGGATACCGATTTTTTGAAATTTACCAAACTTTTCGCCTTGACCACTGTGGTATGCAATTTTGTTCTAGTGATCTACATTGAAATGCACACTGTCTGAAAGCAAATTTCATTAAATCTAAACTTCTCTTACTCCCCCAACTTTTATATTTGTCCTCCCTGGTTCTTATTTCCTACCATGAAAATAACTCCCTCGTTCAGTTTACTGATTTCTTTCAGAGACTTGTATGCTTTAAGTGATCACCTTCCTCACTAAGATTTCTAATTGACAAGGTTTGCAGTTCGCACCTTCTAAGCCGTTTCTTCATATGGATATAGATTAACACTCCTCACCAATTTGGTTGCCCTTCTTTGAATCCTTTCTAGACGTTCTATGTCTTTCTCCAAGCGTGGCCTTCAGACCTGGACACAACATCGATCACCCCTGATCCGCTCTTGTACACGTTGCAATGCAGGCAATACTAATATTAAAATTTATTGACATGTTCCTTGAGAAATACCAGTTTTATTAGCAACTTCACGAATAGTTAAACGTTGAACAAGAAAATGAAGTGATGATCTTCTACGAACAAGCGACCCTCGTAAAGCGAAACTTTACGAGCCACCGAAAAGTCTTTGAATTGTACACAGCATCTCCCTAAGGTTTTATATCATTTCGTGGGTTTATGTTGTAATTATTGTTAATTTGAAATGAAATTTAAACGCAAACTTACTGCTGAAACAAATACATGTAAGTCATTTTAAAATGCAACACAAAACGCACTTATAACTTATTCAACGAGCGCCAATTCCACCGCCGTAATCTTCCAATGATCTGTGTGGATGTCAAGCAATAACTGACCAATCGCGCGTTGGATACACTATACCACTTTGTGCACTATATACTTTGTGCACAAATACTATAGCTACAGAGTAGTAATCTGTGGCTATAGTAGTAGTAGCTATCAGTAAGGTAGAGAGAAGACCACAGTTTTCAGAAGTGCTTGATTTCAATATAAATATGGCAAATGAAATAAATTACTGTTGCAAATTTTGCTAATTTAGTGTATAGTTTTATTATGAATCTGGGCGGAACTTGTAAGCGTGGTAGATAATTAATATAAATCCCCCTGTCGGAGAATCATAATATTCATTTTGTTGCTGGGTATGCATCGTGTTGGTATTTTGCGTCGGTTTTTAACATGTGTGAAGTAGTTCGAAAACTTTCCTGTGTAACTAATAAGAAACTGTAAGGCAGAATAGGCTTTAAAATAATATCTTATTTTAAGGCCTTCAGATTTCGTTTAAAATGAACATTTTACGAGTAAGTTATTTCCGCGACAGCTGGCTTTACACTGAAACCTGCCGAATTCTGCGTGTTTGAAGTTTGAAATGGCAACGAAAGAAAACATTTTTGCTGTGAAAGAATCCAATTTAGCATCAGACTTGTCTGATACTTTTGAAAGAGCATTAAAATCTACTAATTCTTTAGAAGATTCCCCACATCCTTCTAATACTAAAGAATATCAGGTTTGCATAAAACTTAAAGTGGTTATCTCTCTCTCTTTCTTTATAAATATTACATTTAGTTTTATATAGGGCTTGAAATGGGAAATTTTACTAATCGAATGCTTTTTTAAATTGGCTTATTTTTAACCAGTTATGAGAACTGGAATGCCGTTCTAGTAAGCTCTCCATTCCGAACTCTGATTTTATGGCATACTTTTATGAGCGAGAAATTTGCGGCCGAGTTTATTGAGATATAATATCCATTACGAAGTACTGAGGCGCCTCCGTAGCCAGGTGGGAAGGAGCAGCAGTGCACAGCACACGCTTCTTGATTAGACCGGGGTTCGAGCCCGTCACCACCAAATATGGAGGATGCGGAAAGGTCAGGGAATGACCACCGCATATCCCGGAGCAATATGGCCTTAGTTGCTAATGCTCCTAAAAACCAAACAACAAACAAACAACAAACGAAGTACTGAGATTGGCATATTTATACATTGTATAATAAGGAATGCTAGTTATATGTAATTATTATTATTATTATTATTATTATTAATAGCCATATGGTGCAAGGAAGCCTGAGGCTTATGCTGCACCAGGAAAAAAAAAAAGTTCCCGAGTTACCCTGAGAGAGAGAGAGAGAGAGTGAGTCAAAGTCAAAAGTAGAAGGGAATCACCAAGAAAGAGAAGAATGATGATATCCAGCTCAGGACCCTGGGTATGCCAAGCCCATACTCACCAGATGTGAGCCCCCGGGGTTAATTACCATGTAAAACTCAAAATCGTTGAGGTTGCCAAGTTTAACGAATACCCCACCCTAGAGGAGAATCGGTATCGTCTTCACGAAAACGACGTGGGGTAACCCCGTCCAGTGTCATGGAAATTTTTTTTTTTTTGCTGGTGCAACATAAGCTTTGCTCTCTTGAATCATATGCCACTACTAATAATTATCGTTCTGTGTATGCACCTTTCATAGGATTGACTTGATCTTATGACAGTGCCAGCTTGTATTTGTAAGACTTTACAGTAGTGTAACCTTTTACTTTGGTTTGTTCTCTCCCCCTCCACCTTGCTTTACATTTATTTGTTGCTTATTTATTGCTTTACATTGTATGGGCCCTCACATTGTGATTCAAAACAGAAGGTGGCTGATTCTGCCCAGTAATCCATTTGTGCCCTTCCATTTAACGTTCTCGATATAGTAGAGGTATGATTGTAAATAGTTCAGTATTTTGTAAATATTTACGCAGTTTTGTTATTATTTGTATGATTATAACATTATACTAACATTATAATGCACTGATCGAAATCTAATCAGGAAATTACCCATGTAATTATTTACCCCGCACATTTGTAGTGACGTAATTGCCCCGCCCTCTTCTCCCACTGGCTCAAATAAATATCACTAGGAGGAAAACTTTTAATGTATAGAGAGATAATAAATAATTTTCATGTCATTTGAATACCACTTTACGCATGATATTTCTATTTATTTAGAAATAATTGGGGTGCTGCAGTGTTGGGTTAAGGGAAGAGTCACTTCAGATACATAACACTTTAAATGTTAGCAGTTTTACTTTACGATTCAAGGTAAGGTATAATTAAGTAGGGTGACATTGTACAAACTAACCTACAGCCATTATAATTTGATTGCTATAAATGTAGGAATTTTCAACTGTATATCCGATTTTAATGTTTAATTTTTCCAATTTTTATTCAGGGTAATATCCCCATATTACCCTGAATAAAAATTGGAAAGATTAAATATATATGAGAGGATATATGACCCCTATCACACTATTTAGAATGCTGCAATGATACTGGGTAAGTCCAGACGCATGGTTGGTTTGGGCCTCTGCCCTTTTGTTCTAGCCATGTGTTTTGTGGGTTCTCTATGCATCAGTGTATGCTATATCCAGTGCACCTCCTTTTGCATGGCCCTGTTACTATTAACAAATTGGAAAAGGATGTGATATAATGT
The DNA here is from genome assembly GCF_048544385.1 of Mastigoproctus giganteus. Taxonomy (NCBI): domain Eukaryota; kingdom Metazoa; phylum Arthropoda; class Arachnida; order Uropygi; family Thelyphonidae; genus Mastigoproctus; species Mastigoproctus giganteus. The sequence continues at coordinate 65,618,923 of NC_143575.1, forward strand.
GGTATATCATTTAAATGCCTAAACAGCAACCTAAGGTGAACCAGAGTTTCTAATTTTTATATAAAGGTACTTGGAGGAATTCTGTTCCCCTCCTCCCTCCCTCCACATACTTTGCTGTAAATCAGTAATATTATAATATGTTTTTTGGTATTTACCATCATTTAAATTAATGATAAAAGCAAACTTAACTGATTTAATGAGGAGGCTGGCTTTGTTTTCATATATCAGTAGAGTAGCAGGTAATCGGACAGAAAAACTAAAATCCTGTATACAGGAACGTGGTTGGGGGGGGGGTCATGTCTTAGGTTTGGACATTGAGAAGGGGATCTGGAATTTGAGTCCAAGCGACCCATGAGAAGGCAGTCTGCTGAGGCTGCGTGCCCTATAGTCCTTGCTGGCTTTCAATGCCCTGACTGTATGAAGCATATTTTGTTCTTTTATTAATATAATTTATTAACATTATCAAAATAACTTGCTGCTGTTACAAAGAAACCAAGTTGTGTACAATTACTGCTGTTACAAAGAAACTGTAAGCAAAATTATATCACATAACCTTCATCCTTTGAAAGATTTGCATTGTAGAGAGTGCAAAGGATTTTTCTTAACATCACTTTCCATCAGCCTGCTATGAGTGTTATCTGCAACTCCAATGAGGGTATTTGAGGATCGTCTTCATTATTCCAGGTAAACTTTATTTAGAGTTTTCAATGCCACTATACAACACAGCAAAATTTAAATTTGTTTTATTCTACACAACTGATAAGTGCAGTACAATACAGTAGTACATTTTATGTATTTTATTTCATAGTACAGTAGAACCTTGAAACAGTTGTGACTGAGATTATTTCAAATAGTAGATAATCAATTTTAAATGCTGTCTATCTAGAGTATAAAAGATAAGCAGGTAAACAAAACTTAATCCAGAATCAGTCATGCAGGGTAAATTCGATCCCACCCAGCTAACAGCATTTTACGCTTCAACTCCATCCACACAGCATAAATTCCTAATACCTGTTGTTGAAAATGGTTTCTTTGAATTGTTTGCAGAAAATTCTAGAAACGTCTGATAATTATTGCAATTTTACTTTATTGCCATATCCTTGCACTCAGGGGAAGTCCTCATAGACTAGAGATGCGAAATGTGACTCCAGTTCACAAAGGAGGATCAAAGGGTGACACAAGTAGCTTTGGTTCCAGGGAAATTAATGGAGGCACTGGTTAAAGAAGCACTTTAACCACAAAGAAGCACAGGATTAGCTAGACAAGACTGCAGGGTGGGCAGGAGCAGCACACACTTCTTGATTAGACCGGGGTTTGAGCCCGTGACCACCAAATACGGAGGATGCGAAAAGGTTAGGGAATGACCACTGCATATCACTGGAGCAATATGGCCTTAGTTGCTAATGTTCCAATTGCACTAACTAATGTACAAGTTAGTTCAATTGCATCATTTCAGTTAAACTCTTTGCATAACCTGAGGCTTTAGCCCTGAACTATACTGTAATCTGAATTACTCCACAGGCACTGTAATCTGAATTACTCCACACCATCAGGCATTTCTCATATTGTTGGATTTATACTTCAACTGGGTTGTCATCATTGCTACACCAGGGTGCCTGCCCACCCAGTGATGAGGAGCCAGTACGCTCTGGAATGGTGCCGTATGGGTGATGGTATCCTCTGAGAATAAGTAAATTTACCCCCAGGGGCTCACATCTGGTGAATATGGGCTTGGCACACCCAGGGTCCTGAGCTGGATATCATCATTCTTCTCTTTCTTGGTGATTCCCTTCTATTTCTGACCCCCTCCCTCTTCTCTCTCTCTCTCTCTCTCTCTCTCTCTCTCTCTCTCTCTCTCTCTCTCTCTCTCTCTCTCTCTCAGGGGTAACTCAGAATTTTTTTTTTTTTTGGCTGGTGCAGCAAAAGCCTCAGGCTTCCTTGCACCATATGGCTAATTATAATAATAATAATAATAATAGTCTTCTCCTATGGTGAAGCATTACTTATTTGAGGTGCAATATCATGGCAACTCGTTCTGAAGGTATTCACAATATGAGATATACTTAATGATGCTAATTTATAACTACTTAAATAGTTGACTATGTACTGAAATGATGCAATTGCACCAACTTGTACATTAAACTCTTTACATAACCTGAGGCTTTAGCCCTAAACTATACTGTAATCTAAATTACTCCACACCATCAATTTCATGTAAAAGATGTTAAGATTGGGGATAAATGCATATAGGGACTTATTATTTTATTTATTTATTTTTTATGTTATCTGCTAGGCAAGGACTGGTATAACCTTTCTACAGCATAACAGCCAACTTGTGCCCAGTGGAATAA